>NC_061106.1:33766571-33844071 GCF_015104395.2 Macrobrachium nipponense
CATGGTGTTTAACTTGCTTAGAATCCAATGAAACGAATCCAAGCCAAAACCCTCCCAAGAGAAAGTGAATTTAAATTAAAAGAAATTGAATGAATTAAATAAGAAATCTGCAAAACGTCCAGAAATACTTAATTATTCTACAATATATAACAACAAGTTCCTACAAGAGATTCAAACCCAACATATTGTAGATGAAGAATAACCCCATATAACAAAACTAAAAGAGAAGCAAATACAAACCAAATTACAAAAGAAAACGACTGAATAATAACAAAGAGAAAACAAAAATCAAACATATGTACAAATACTATAGTACGTACTATAGTGAAACCTCACTTTAACGGAGTAATGCGGGGGGGAAGCTGATTGTTCATTACAGGAAGCATTGTTTTTTTCATGTCCTAAGTGAAATTTATCAGTAGGCTAGCCTCGGCCTAGGTACGATAACCACTGACATACTACATGAAAAGTTTCACATTATGAAATATACTGAAAATAAAGGTAATAAAATAATTTTTACCTTAAACGTAACATATATTGGCATATCTTCATAGTAAATAGCCTACTCGAGGAACACAGTCAAACCCATATTCGTGGGGGATCGGTACCCGACCCCCAGTACATATCTAAAATCTGCGAATACTTAAAACTCCTCTAAAAATGCTTATACCAGAGTATTTTATTAGTTTTATCACAAAAAATGCATTTAGTTGTGAAAATATGAAAATACAGTAATTTGTGAATATTTCTCAGTGTAAAATACAGTGAATAGGCAAATTTTCTGCGAATAATGGGTATACGTATATGATCTATAGAAAAATCAGCGAATAAGCGAATCCACAAAATGTGAGTCTGCGAATAGCCGAGGTTTATATACTGTAATTCCATATCAATGAAATCAACTTTCATCTAAGTGAGGCCAGATGACAAAAGTAAACATTGAATTTTGGTTGAGCTCACATTCGGTAACCTTTCAGAAATTTTACTGGTAGTGTAATTACAAGTACTATCCTACTTACAACCAAGTTTGGTTCCGACCCACTGGTTGTAAGTCAGAATGGATGTAAGTCAAACCTTAGAAAGTGGCCAACATACTAGGTAAGGTATACTATCAAACCTTTGCTATATAAAAGTGCCTACTTAGTACTGTAATGTACGTAATGTACAATCATTATTTAAATCTTTTTACCATAATGTACTTCTACTAATACATTTTAATCATTTATGTAATAGTATATATTACATACAATCAGGCATTGAGTTACAATGGGGTTAGGTTCTTGCATGCATGTCAGAAGTCGATTCTTACGTAAATTGGTTTGCAATTCAGTCTACAGTACACTTAATACCAAATGATGCTGCAGATAGGGCAGGGTAACTCAAACTGATGCTGCCTGAGTGATGAGAGTTCTCATGAGATGGCGCAGTGCCAAGTAACTCAATGGTCAACTGTCTGAAGTAAGGTTGTAAGTACGAGTGGTCGTATGTCGAGCAGGTTGTAAGTTGGATAGTAGTTACAGTATATAGTAATAACACTTAGTAGTATAGTAATAACACTTAGGATTACATAATAGTTATTAACTTTTCATTAAAAATTCATTATCATTTTATATAGTGGTAAATAAATTATTAGAACAATGCAGTCATACGAACAATGATTCTTGTACATTATCGTATTGCTGTTTGTGATTGGTGATGAACCTTAAACGTTATAAAACCATTTTTGCCTTATATTATTGGCATATCTTCATAATAAATAGCCTATTCAGGAAATAATTCCATATCAATGAAATCAACTTTCATCTATGCGAGGCTAGCTGATAAAATGTACGTAAACATCGAATATTGGTTGCGCCCACAGAAACGTTTACGTTTCAGTAAACTTTCAGAAATTTCAATGGTGGTATAATTACTGTAATAATAACGTTTACTATAACATATAACAATATTATTTTTCATTAAAAATTCATTATCCTTTTGGTGTTAAATAACACAATTTAGTCATACAAACGATAAATATGTATGATAATTATCATACAATATTGAATTGTTAGGAGTTTATGATTGTTTCCATTTTAGAAAATGTGTTTAGGAAGAACATGATAAGGTAGTATAGAATTGGCTTTGTTATTTTATTTATCTTGAATTTCTAAGCATGCAGTAAATAAAACAGCATTTGTAACAATGTCATCTTTGCATAACAAACATTTCATAAGATACCCGTTGTTGCAAAAGCTAGTCCATACACAGATGGTTTTCGAATTTAGAAGTTGTCTTATAATACAGATAGATCAATTCATGAATTTTTTTTTTCCTCGTCTTATCTAAAGGTTGTCTTATACACTGGAACCTTGACATACGAATTTAATTTGTTCCGTTACCACCGTCGTATATCAAAAAAGTTGTATCTCAAAGCATTTTTTCCCATTTAAAATAATGTAATATGTATTAATCCGTTCCAGCGCTATGAAACCACACCAAAACACAGCTAAATTACATATAATATACACAATTTATACACAAATAAACGAGTAATAACACACATTATGATAAAATAACATAGTAATGTGATGAATGATAATAAATGTTAATAAAATCAATAAAAAAAGAAAGGAATTTTACTTACCACAACGAAAGATGACGTGAGGCCAGCAAGGGGAGGAGGTAGGGAGGGGTGGCAGGGAACGATTTGTTCTCTTTTTATTTACGTATTTACACTAATAACTACGTAATAAACACAAATGAAATAACATTGCTAAACTAATTTCTATTTTTTTTTTAATCAGTTCGTAGTTTAGAAATAATGGTGATGCCTTTGGAAGGTTGCAGCTTCTTTATAGCTTCCTTCTGCTTGATGATCGTGGATATTGTAGAAGGATTTCGACCATACTCGTTTGCCAAATTGACGACACAAACGCCACGTTCATGCTTTGCTATAATTTCATGTTTTGCTTCCATCGAAATCATTTTCTTGGGTTTTTTCTTATCACCTGCTTTGTCTTTAGCTTTGGGACCCATGGTTAATAATAAAATAGACAAAATAACACGAAAAATAGGCACAAATACAACCAACTACACAACGACATGTTAACGATGCAGCACCAACAAACAAACAGACTGAACGCCACTTATCGGTCGCCTATACAACTATCACTCATCGCAAAATTGTATCTCAAATATTTCGTTGTACATCAAAGCATATATTTTCGCAAATTTTCTGTTGTATCTCAAAACATTTGTATATTAGGGCAATTGTATGTCAAGGTTCCAGTGTACGAAGTAAGTTCCAATTTCGCACCCATGTTGGGGTTAGTGCATGAGTAAACGTAAATAACAGCAGCCATTACCCTTGGCTGGATTTTGTCGGTTAAATCCAATGTCTGTTGGTTCCAGGTTTGTTAAAGCAAGGTTTTACTGTGTATACATATATACTATATATAATATACAGCTCTAAGATTTTTATTTCTAAGGGTACGCTATAACCAAAATATTCAACCTGCATACCTTTAATGCCAAAAACACCTGAATTAATGGAGGGCAAGGACTCTCAAAACATATAACACTAACCTCTGAATCTGCAGCATCTGGACGCCCATACCGTATGTTCTCCATTATTGAAGTTGCAAATAGCACAGGCTCTTGATTAATAAAGCCAATGACATTACTACGAAGCCAGGCTGGATCTAAGGAACGGATATCAACACCATCAATTGATATTTGTCCACTGTTAACATCATAGAATCTGAGGATAAACAAAATTAAAATGCAGGTACAGTAATTACATGACTTTCAAGGCAGTCATTTCTAAGTATAGAGTGACTTTACAGTATTATAGATCTAAGTAAAAGTGACTAAAAAATAGAAGAATTTAAAGAATAGTAGTATGAAGGAAAAATATAATTTTAAAATAGTTTCTCTTTAACAAATTTCTTACTATATATGATTGCATATGTTGAATGCAATTACCAAACATTTCTAAGTGAAGAAAAATTGTCTTCTCTCTACCTGTCTGAGTGTGTGTTTTGGTCCTTGAGCAACCTGGTGATGAAAACTCATTTTTGTGTTGTCTGTACCAGATGCAACAAGGCAATGTACTTTTTTATGAACAAATTTATTTTGCTTTTACAAAATATTTGTTTCGGCAAAAACCCACAACTTAATACTGTAATAATAATAATAGCAATAAGTTCTTAGATGTTACAAACTCACTGCCCTGGAGATGACTTTGACAACTGTACTGGGCCCATTTGAAGTTTTGGAGTAAATGTGAAGAGTATCCAAAAGCTTTTAATACTAACATGGGATCATTCAACAGAGTAGTCTTGTTATAAGTATGTACTATACAATTCACAAATAAGTTATACACCTTTTTGGCCAGCATCTACATGCAAAGGAAATGGATATGAAGAAGACGAGTATGTACAACCGATCCCAAAAGCATAAATGCAGTAAGCCATTTAAAGTTTTCAAAACATATACAGTAACGTCTTATAAAATACTAACCTTTCTATTAACTGAGCAACTGTAGATTTACCACCACCTGAGGCTCCTACCAAAGCCACAACACGTCCGGCAGGAATTCGTAAACTAAAGTTTTTCAGAACCACCTGATGATAAATGATAAAAAATATAATCACTGGTAGGTAGGCATAAATAGTATTTTGTTTAATAACAAATCCATAGTCCTTGAGTGCCATGTTGTTTACCACAGACTACCAGTATTTATTTACCTGACAAACCCTCTTCAAAGGAAGAAAAACAGAATACTAGTGCCAGTCTCTTGATGGGTGAGCTGTGCACAAGAGCCATAAAGCCCTGTAGGTATGAGTTGATAACTCAAGTCTATTTTTTTTTTTTTTTTGCCTGCAAGTAATTTTTGTTCCCAAGACTATATAAAAGTTCTTGTCAAAGACTGCTTATTTTCCTATTTTCTCTCAGTGGTTATTTTTCAGTATGTAGGATTTCAATATGATTTGATTTGAAGATCCCAGACATCATGACAACTCTAAATCTTTGTCTAAATGTAATTACTTTACAACTTGCATTGTAACCTGACCTTGCTCATAATTATATATTATATAAGTAAGTATTCACTTTCACTCCTATTTGATGTGATTAGCATGAAAGCGACTAGTTGTGGTTAGCTTTATTTCTGATTTGAGCCATTTATGCATTCCAATTCAGTTTGCTGTGAAGATGCTGAATAGTATAAGGGTGTATTGCAATGATGTTCAGAGTATCATGGCCAGATCTTGTTCTTCATGTGTGGGCTGGTCTGAGAGTTAATGGAGGAAGTACAACTTAAGATGCTATTCTGCTATGATTTACATTTTCAAGCCTCAGATTAATGGACGTTGATTCATGATGCACTCAGAGTTAAGCTACTCCTCCCTCACTCTTCATATGATGATATACTTTGCATATACGTCTCCAATAATGATCTGAGCTGCTCCTATTCTACTTAAGAAATATCAGTGATCTCCCAAACAGATCTGCTCAAAAGTTACCCATGATACTTTTAAAGTGAGTGCTCTTTACTTGGACTCTTGACTTTTTTTACTGAATACTTGACACAGCCAAGTCAATTTCATGCTACAACACTGAGCCACTCCTCTTTGGTAGGTCTAAACTGCTCAGTACTAGCTGACCACTCACCTTCACAATTTTAAGTCTCTTATCTTTTAAGGTCCACAGCACCTCATATATTCTGAGCAACTCATCTTCTGATGATTCAAGCCATTACTTTACAAAGAGTCTGAGTCTATCAATAATAACTGAAAAAACCTCAGACCTGTTCTACATCAGTTGATCAAAGACATTCATAAATGCACTGCAACTCATCTTATGAGGACCTGAACTGCTCATGAGTTATTTGAAGTAGGTCTGACTCAGTTCCTAACATAACAAAAGTCATTCCTCTTGGCAATTTTTGAACAGTTCTTCTCTACATATTCAAGCTCCCCATGCTCACCGAGAACCTGAGCCACACTTCACAAAGGAACTGAGCTAATCTTTTGTCAATTATTTCAGTAGATGAAACCTATTCACATAGAACAAGCACTGACTTGAAATTCAGCAAATCAGCACATGAACTCACAATCACTAAAATTCCTTTGTGATTAGTGCTTATTTATATAATTTTCATTGCATTTTCAAAAAGCTCTATCTAAATAGTACTGAGCTAAAGTAACTTAATTATAAAAACATACCATACATAACTAACGATGTATTAAAAAAAGACTGGGCTAGGTTTACCCTGGAAAATAAATTCCTCTCATTTCTACCATTAATCCCTAAAATCACCCAATTATTTGGTATTATATCGTTGCACTGAAAAGCTTTGGCTTAAAAACCACAGGCTATGTATTTCTCTTATATTCAGCTAGATGTACCTAACAATTAATATACATCCAAATGCAAAACACACCATTATTTCTTACCTGATCAGACCTGGTAGGGTATGCAAAAGTGACATTGTTAAATTCAATGTTTCCCATTAAAGTGTGGTATGGAATTTTCTTGCCTCCTTTCACAGGTATAGATGCTTCAAGTTTCACGTACTACAAATAGAGCAAAGATATTTGCATTTGAGTTTATAAGACAACTGTATCATGTTTAAATGAAGTAAACCAGATTAGTTTTTCTATTCCATCATATAGACAATATTCATATCTAGGAAATGGTAATATCATCACTAACTAAAATATGAAAGAGCTTACCTCAAAAACACGGGCACCAGCACTAATCCCGCGAACATAATAACCAAAGAGAACACTAAGTTGGCCTAATGACCGCTGGATAGTTTGGGCTGCTACAAGAAATGACATCAAATCACCTGCCTTTAACTGGTTAGTAGCTAGCAAAGAACCTCCAGCATATAATGTGGCCATCACTACTCCATTCAAGAATAAATTAGATCCAGCCTGTCAGAAAATAGAGGACATCATTCATATTTTCATTACTGAACATCAAATTACCAGTGTATAACACTAACAACTAACAAAAAATATGAAAATAACTTTAGAAAAAAAAAAAAATCTGCTTGACATCTGCTTAAAATATAAACATCTTTCTGCTCTTATATTTACTAACAAGTATATAAACCAATACATTTTACAATACTTAACCTACTCTAAGCAAACTGAAGAATTTTTTTAGGGTACCAACAGAGAAAGGAAAGAATGACCACTGCTCCACTCAACTTATCATTTGCTATCTGATGAATCCTACATATGGGGTCAGGAGTTGGGGTCAAATGTTATTAAGAATTGTGAAGTTATGGAAGATTAAAACTGCTTCAAAAAAAATTATATTCCAAACAATTCACAGATTATAACAAAAGCTACAGGTATTTACAGTTAATCAAAGCAATGTAAATGAACATGGAATTTTTATTCTAAAATTAATATTAATAATACTTACCTGTATAATTTATCTAGCCCTAAATCCCAAAAACCGCACCAAAATTTACCACATTGGCAACCCTGTTACCTTCCATTCTGTCCGCCAGTTTGGCAACACTGTCGTTGACAGATACGAAAAACCTTCCCTCAAATCAGTTGTGATAGGCAGATCGTGGGATAGGATGGGTGGGACTAGATAAATTATACAGGTAAGTATTATTAATATTAATTTTAGAATAAAAATTCCATATTAATAAACATTACCTTAATATAATTTATCTAGCCCGATTAACCACATTGAAAAGGAGGAGGGAATCTGAATACAATTTCCCCTTCGGACAGAATAGGAGAAAACAAACAAAGAAAAAATATATATCATAGGGCAGTCAAAACTCAACCCAAGGTCAAAGATACTAACAACTCAAAGTCTCCTACCATAATGCCACCCAACTGCGGTAGCACAGGACAAGGGGTAAAGTGCATAGTCAGTCCGTCTGTACTAAAGTCAGGTGCCCGACCAGGTGACCAGTCAGACGAATTGCGGACAGCAAGGCTGCACCCTGAAGACTATCAAGCACTACTTCTTTCCCTAAAGGATGAGTGTATGGGACTGACTGGGCGATTCAAAGCTAAGCAAACCTTGGGGGTGTATCAACGCAACCCGAAGTCGCCAGCAACGAATTGGCTCATGAGCAACTCCTAACTCGAGCTTTCTGGTGCCAAGAGAAAGGAGCGCGGAGCAAAAAGGCGATTCAGTCCCGAAGGACGAATGCCTGACAGTCCAACCTGGTCTCGTGTTACACGATCATCGGGGGGTTATCAACGCAACCGACTTCGTCAACAAGAAACTCAGGGCTACTAAATGTCTCCTGATCTCACACGAGTGTCTGACTCCGAGAAGACAGGTGAGACAAAAAGTAGATGGTGAGCGAGTCACCAGATGACAGCAGACGATCCATCGACTAATTCCCTGTCCAGGACAGTGGAAGAAGCAGGATCGTCAGGACAAGCGAACCAGTGGGCTAGTCCTAGGTCAGCATCGACTCTGGGAGAAGCGTAGTCGCCAGCGCCGACAACCCAGTGGCTGGAACCATTTCACACTGAAAATGGAAGCAGCATGAGTTGCCAAGCAGTCAGTCCTTGTCATCAAAAACACCTAAATACCAAACTGCCTAATTCCCATTATAACTACGTCAAAAACTGCCATGGTTATAATACAAAAACAAAAAATATATACAACAAAACAAAAATTAATGAATAATATACAGGTAGCAACCAAACGTAAAACAGGAAGACTACCTAATTCTCCTGTCTGACGACCTGTCCTGCCATCACCAACGGGCCCAAAGAACGAAGGTCGCCTAGAACTAGAGAAATATCCCTCAAGTAAAAAGAGGGCAAAAACAGAATTAGAATGCCAAGTTGCCGCCTCAAGCACCTTGGCGACTGAGACGTTCTTCATAAAAGCTACTGATGTAGCAACTGCTCTAATACTGTGTGCTCTCGGCGTCTGGTCTTCCCCAGCAGCCGAACCACCAGTTTTAACGATCAGATCTCTAAGAAAAAAGGATACACCATTCTTTGAAATAGGTCTCTTGACATTTCGGGGTGAAACAAACAGATGACGGGGACGACCCTGAATGTCCTTCGTGCGGCGTAAATAACATGAGAGCGCCTAACAGGGCAAAGAACTAATTCCTCATTTAAATTACCAACAAAGTCGACCAGCGACTTCAGTACGAAAGACCTGGGAATGGTGATTATCAGACGATTCAGTCTTTGCGACAAATTCAGGAAGGTATGACAAAATCATGTCTTGTCCAGATCTGGCAACCAGAAAAGAAAAGAGTGCTTGCAGTTCACCCACCCTCTTGGCTGTAGCCAGTGAGACAAGGAAGAGTGTCTTAGAAGAGAGGTCCCTAAATTTGGCAGAATTCAGAGGCTCAAACGGAGGGAACCTTAAGGCTTGAAGGACTTTGTTAATGTCCATGTCGGAGGCGAACACTGCGGCCTGGGTCGAGATAGGGCAAAAATATCGAAGTAAATCTCTAATGACATAAGATGAAGAGATCTCAGGAAGCCTTGCCTTAAAAAACATAGGAAAGCATAGACCTATAACCCTTAATGCACGAAGGTGACAGGGCCCTGTCATGATGTAAATGACTAAAAACTCCGCTACTTTCGGTAAGGAAGGTCTAGAAATTGAATGTCCTTGAGACTTACACCAACGTCTGTAAACCGACCATTTAGCCTGATAAATTTACTCTGGTTGATTGCCGCCTGGCAAGAGCCAAACTGTCGCGCCACTCTGGAGGAGAACCCTTCGTGCTTGGAGAACCTCCTGACAGTCTCCAGGCATGAAGATGAAGCATGTGGAGCCTCTGATGGAACCGATGAAAATGGGGTTGTTTGAGAAGATCTGGTCTCTCTGGCAGGCGAATGGGGGGTTCCACCAGTGCTTCCAGAAGGTCGGGAAACCACTCCCTTCTGTGGCCAGAAGGGTGGGGCGATCAAGGTGAGATCCAGACGCTTGGTTGCCCTCACTTTGTTGAGGACTGACCTCACCAGAGAGAACTGGAGAAAAGCATAGGCTTGAAGTCCCTCCCAGTCCTGCAAAAGAGAGTCTGTCCCGGCACTCTGAGGAGTCTGGTAAGGGGCGAAGAATATCTGGCACCGAAAATTCAGTGGGGTGGCAAACTAGATCGACTGTGACAGGCCATTTCTTCCTGAGGCTGTCGAAGACTTCCTGGCAAAGTGTCCACTCCGACCCTTGAACTTCGTTCGGTCTCGACAAGGCGTCTGCTAGACGTTGTGATGGCCCAGGATAAACTGAGGGACCAACGTAATCCCCTGCTGTCTTCTGCCCAACACAGGATTGATCGGGCTTCTTGAGTGAGAAGATCCGACTGTGTGCCGCCTTGGTTTCTCAAGTACGAGACTGCTGTGGTGTTGTCGACAAAGATCGCGACAACCGACTCCAACAGTTGTTCCTGAAATGAAAGAAGGCCTAGGTACACTGCCCTCAGTTCCCTCCAATTTATTGACATGCTCCTCTCCTCCTCTAACCAAAGGCCCGAAGCGGCTTCGGAGCCCAGGTGTGCGCCCCAACCTTGATCCGAGGCGTCTGACCAAAACATTAGGTCCGGAGGAACCGAAAGAAAGAGAGTCCCTGACTTGAGGCGTGAACGGCGCATCCACCAACGGAGATCCTTCTGACATTGTGGAGAAGAGGCGACTATCGTGTCCTCGGACACGAAATCCCATGACTGGCGAAGTGTCGACTGAAGGACCTCATTCTGAGACGACCTCCGGGAACCAGTTGGATGAGGGATGACAAATGGCCCAGGAGAGACCTCCAAAGAGAAACTGGCTGCGTTACCGAGGACAAAAATTCTTCATCAGACTCAGAAGCTTGTCTATCCGTTTCTGAGCGGGAGAAACCCTCAAAATCTGGGAATTCAAAAACAATAACCCAGATAAGTCATGATCTGGCAAGGGATTAGATTGGACTTGTCGAAGTTGACACGAATGCCCAACTCGACACAAAGAGACAGAACTATCTCCCTCGACCGGAGACATTTCTCTAGAGATTCGGCCTGGACTAGCCAATCGTCCAGATACCGAAGCATCCTTACGTTTAACTGATGCAGAATAGCTGAAACAGGAGCCATCACCCGAGAAAAGACCTGTGGAGCAGTGGTGAGGCCGAAACAAAGGGTCTTGAACTGGAAAACTCCCGAGTCCATGAAAAACCGAAGGTAAGGTCTGCTTCTTGGATGGATGGGGATTTGCAGATAAGCATCCTGCAGATCGATGGAAATCATCCAGTCCCCCTCCTGACGGATGAAAGAACAGTCTGGACCGTCCTCCATCCTGAACTTGGACTTTAGAATGAACTTGTTCAAAACCGAAAGATCTATGATGGGCGCCAGGCACCCGAGGCCTTTAGAACTACAAACATCCGAGAGTAAAACCCGGTAGAAGGAGGAGCTCGCTCTATGGCATCCTTCTCCAAGAGGGCCGAAAGCTCCTTCTCCAAGGCTTGACCCCTGATTGAGTGAGGGGAATAACTGCTGAACTCGAGAGGACGATTGGAAAGTGGAGGTCTGGAAAACAAAAGGGATCTCGTAACCTTCCTTCAGGACCTCCACCACCAAAGCATCCAACCGCTCTCCCCATGCCAAAGCTGACCAATGGCGGGAGAGACAAGCTCCTACTGCGGTCTCCAGGCGAGGTGATGACTCCTACTTCCGAAAATTCTTACGCAGAGACAAGGAAGAAGAAGAAGAAGAAGAAGAAGAAGGTCCTCCTGGAGGTTGAGCTCTTTCTCTGCCCTTAGAGCCACGCCAAGAACCTCTCCCGCGTTTCAAAGGGTGAGCACCAGAGGATGAAGAAGAGGCACCAGCAAGCTGAGATGTACTCTGGAAAAAAGAGCCAGAAGGAGGTTGTTGGGCTGGAGCAGAAGGTACAGATCTGGTCCTAAACTTACGCTTACTCCTTGAAGGAACGGGAGGAAGACCAGAGGAAAAAGCTCTTGATAAGCCCAGTGAGCTTGGGAAGAGGCATCACCTTGATGTTCCTTCAAAACCTCAGAAAGCACAGAAATATCGAAAAGAAAACGCCAAAATGAGAGAAGAGGACAACAGACGGGTTCTCTGAATCTCCGATACAGAGGAGGGTAACTGCAACAAATACAGGTTACGCCTTAGAGAAACAAGAAAGGCCTGCATTGAAGCAGCAAGCTCGTTCTGATGTACAGAAGCGATTGAAATGGATGAGCAGAATTTCTCAAAAAGAGGAGCATCAGGAGGAACAAACCCGGAGTCCTTGATATACATTAAAAGCCCTCCGAGGACCCACATATTGAAGGATTGAGCTTCTTGTAAGGAGCTCATAACAGCCTCCATAGCAATAAAATCTTCAATTGAGACAGAGACCGAAGCCTTAGAAGGCAAGGGTTGACTTGAAAGTCGGACAAAATCAGGATTTGGCTTGGGGGGTCGAGAGAATGAAGAATCATCCGCCACCTGGTAAACTCCTCTCCGGTGTCGTAGAAGAGAAGAGAGCTTCCTCTTCCCTTCCCCGATCACCTTCGAAAGTTTAGCGGCAACGTCCGCCCTCACTCTCGCGAACCTCTGGGCAAAGGGAAAACGTAAAAATTCCGGTGACCGGGAAGGACCGTCAAGAAAAATCCCTTCTGTAATACAACGAGGCGGAGGCTGCTTCTGCTCTTTAGGCCTCGCCTGAGGAAGAAAACTCAAAATTAAATCAAAAAGTTTCTTGAATTCTACATCATGACATCCATTCGAGGAAACATATCACACGAATCCGCGTCATCATCATCATCATCGTCAGATCCTAACTTAGAAACTTCCTCTGAAGTAAAATCCTGACGACTAGCTATCTTAGGTCTGACACTAATATCCCTCCCCCCTTCTCCTAAATAAGCGCCCTTTGGCACTGTTACGGGACTAACAGGGGACACGTTGGGTAAAGATTCGTTAGGCACCTGCCCGGACCGGGATCCCCCCTAGGCCTTCGCCACGACGGCGGGGTTTTCACCAAAGCCGGAGGGGTATCTGTCGCACCGATTACCCATGGTGCTGTCGACAGGTACCTGACGAGGAGCTGAAAATGAATCTAAAAGTGTGTTAGACATTCTAGTAAAGGCTTCTTGAAAATTCTCCGACAGAGAAATATCTCTATCTAGACTAAGCTGTAATTTCTTAAAATTCTGTTTCCAGGTAGTTTCCATTGCCAAAATCTTCGAATCTACATCAGAAATAACTTCACTAATTACCGGTTGTACAGGGGGCAAAGCATCAATTAATTCGGAGTCGGAGTCGTACGATACCGAAACCGAAGAGCCAGAATCATGAGCGCCCAAGTCAAAGAATTCGTTAGATACAGTTCTAGCAATCGATTCTTTTTCTCCTTAACCGATCTTTTTACGCTGCAAGATTGTTTGGCGTTTCATATAAGCAGTCATATCCTCGTCAGACCAGGGCTTACATACGTCACAACGAGAAGTCAAGTCACAAACCTGTCCACGACAAGAGCTACAAATGTCATGGGGTTCATACTCCCTGCTACTCATCCTTGTCCCACAAACCGGGCAGTTCCTGATGTTGCTGGCAGAAGGAAGCATCGTAATTTCTTGGTAATCCATTGTAGAATTGGACAGGTCAGTAGTTCCGGGTCGCGCAAAAGTTCGTAATTTAAGATAAGAACCACTACAGAAATCAAAGTTAATCACTATTTCGTGATGTAATGCGTGAGTGGTAATTCATATAAAGTCTCATTTAACAAATAATGAAAGCTTTAAAGGCAAAAAAATGTTTAAGGAAATTTATAAAGAGCGGCCGTGATGTAAACAACACGGGCGCTCGTTAACAACTGATTTGAGGGAAGGTTTTTCGTATCTGTCAACGACAGTGTTGCCAACTGGCGGACAGAATAGGAGGTAACAGGGTTGCCAATGTGGTAAATTTTGGTGCGGTTTTTGGGGATTTAGGGCTAGATAAATTATATTAAGGTAATGTTTATTAATATGCAAATAACCTTTAAAATAAGTCAGTATTCACATCACTGCAAAGAATAACAAGTTGAGTAGAATTTGTCAAAATATAAGGATGTCACATTATGACTAATAAAAAGGTTATGAAGCCATTCTAAAGTGTTCCCAAGACTGAAGTATACAATGAGACTGAACTTATAAAAAAATAAAGACAATAGATTTTTTGACAATCTGGCAGTAATCCTAGCACTGTCAGTACCTGGACCTTCATTGTTTTACTGATATTAAATCCTACAAACTATATAATGCCAATGATTAAAGTATGCACAATAAGCTAATCAAATGACAATGTCAGATTCCTCCTAAGATCTGGAATAAGTATTCTAACATAATTCAAGCTTTTTATCCAAATCATTACTAGCAAATTTTCCATCATACTACAATAGTTTCTTTTTCTATCATAAACTTTAAACCCTTTAATAACTGTACCTGGAAAATTCCAATGCCAAAGCCAAGGTTTTCATTAACTCGTCTTGACTTTGCCACTTCTCTGGCAAACAATTTTTGCTCTTCATCTTCCATGGCAAATGCTCTTACAGTTCTCATATTACTAAGACACTCATCTGCTACTCCTGTTGCCTTTGCTAGCTGAAAATTTGGAAACCAATTAACTAAAAAAAATGACAAATTTTCTAAGACAATTTGTATTTTTCATAGCTACAAACCTGAGGTCTTAACAATAGGATAATTTCTAGCGCCTAGCTGGATCCGGTACAAAAGCAGATGAAAGCAAGGAATCTTGTGGTATCTGGCAACGCATGCGTAGATCGGGTGAAGAGTGGTCAAACACCGAACATCTACTCCAGTCTTTCCCAACTCAGGATGACTTAACAAAATTAGGGGCAGCTAGAGGCGGGCAGTATAATGTTCAGACCTCAGGTTTGTAGCTATGAAAAATACAAATTGTCTTAGAAAATTTGTCATTTGTTCATACACGAACAAACCTTCGGTCTTAACAATAGGATAGACTCATACTTGGAGGGAGGTATAAAACATCCTAGACCGGCAGGGGGTCTACCCGCCAGTTCAGCTCTCAAAAGAAATAGTTCTTGGAGAGGGACTGAAGCCCGTTGAGAAGCTAGATACACTAAAATCTAACCACTCAGAACCTGAGTGACATACAATGATATATGGGATAACCACTGTATAGGGAACCAAAGAGAGACTTTGACTGTCCAAAAACAAACCAGGGCACTAGGGTTTGTAGTACTCCCGACTCCTCCTTGCTCAGGAGCGGAGCCCATGCTACTAAATAGTGGGTAAGATATGTATACTGCACGACCACACTACCAGTATGACTACCTCACTCACCTGTATCAGACCAGTCCAGCAAATGACATGTCAATTCCTTAAACCGCACAAAGGAAGAAGATAAGGTACAAGAGAAAGGAGGCCAGCCAACTCACTCATTCTCTCATCCACACAATCATCTTAGGTAAGATAAAAAGGTGCGCCGATAAGAGCAACTATGAGTTACACAACCTGTTGGGGAGCCACCACAGGACCCAGGGAAAACATGTCCATAGATCTGTGGGCAACATCCTTAAGATAGAAGGAGGTGAACTTGGACTGGCGTAACCAAGTGCCAGTGCTCAGCACTCTATGTACAGCCAAGTTCTTTTTGAAAGCCAGAGAGGGACCAATACCCCTAACGTCATGTGCTCTAGCCTGCACAGACGTGGTGATGGAATCATCAAGAGTCAAGTATGCCTGTCTGAAGGCTTCCCATATCCAAAAAGAGATAGTATTCTTAGACACCTCTTTCTTTGTACGGCTTGTACTGACAAAAAGTCTGCGGCAGCCTGGTCTAAGGTGCCGAGTCCTTTTAAGATAGTAACGCAGGGCCCGGACAGGGCACAACAAAAGCTCTTGAGCATCACCACCCACAAAGTCAGTCAGTGATGGAATAAAAAATGAAGCGAACCTGTCATCATGCACCGAGGGATTTTGGGTTGGCCACGAATTCCAGAACAAATTCGAAGGACACTGACTTCCAACCCCTGGTGTGCTTCACCTCATAACTCAGACTGTGGAGCTCTCCTACCATTTTGGAAGATGCCAAAGCCAAAAGGAAAACTGTGTTGAGCGTCAGGTTCCTATCAGATGAGCTTTGCAAGGGCTCATATGGATTCTTAGTCAAGCTCTTAAGCACCAAGGAAACATCCCACGTTGGTGGCTTGAGCTCTCTAGGAGAAGACGACTGCTCAAACCCCTTAACTAGCAGGAAAAGTTCCCAGGAAGAGGAGATGTCAATACCCTTCAGGCTTAACACCAAACTCAGAGCCGCCCTGTAGCCACTAATAGCAGACACGGACAAACGTTTCTCGTCTCTGAGGAAGGTTAAAAAGTCTGCTATTCGCTGAATAGAGGTTGCGAGTGGAGAAAAACCCTGTTTACGACACCAATCACAGTAGATCGCCCATATGCCTTGGTAAACTGCGGAGGTTGACTTCCTAAGACTGGTGGACATGTGCCCAGCAAATTTCTGAGAAAAGCCTCTCTCTCGGAGGAGATAGTTGATAGCCTCCAACCGTGAAGAAACAGGGATTCTACTGACTGGTGGAACCTTTCTACATGGGGCTGACACAGGAGATGCCGCCAAGGGGGAATCTCCCTCAGAATCTCCGACAACAACGATAGCAGATCTGGAAACCATTCCGCCTGAGGCCACAGAGGGGCTACCAGAGTCATTCTGAGACCCTGTGAACCCAACAGCCTGTTCAGAACCTGACGGATCAAACAAAACGGAGGGAATGCATACACCTCCAGGTTGTCCCGGGGATGTTGGAATGCGTCTTCTGCCAATGCCAAGGGATCTGGGACCACTGAACAGAACACCTCCAGCTTCCTGTTGTAATGTGTCGCGAAAAGGTCCAGCATGGGTCTCCCCCAAATCTGGAAAAGCCTGTCCGCCACCGCTTGATGAAAGGACCACTCTGTGCCTAAGATCTGATCCCGGCGACTGAGTTTGTCTGCAACAACGTTCCGCTTCCCTGGGATATACCTGGCTGAGAGCTCTACTGAATTGCTGATTGCCCACTGGTGAAGGTCAAGGCATGAAGTTGCTGAGAAACTAGGCCTCCCTGTTTGTTCACGTAGGCTACCACCGTGGTGTTGTCCGACATGAGAACGACAGAGTGACCCTCTACCATCCCCCAAAACTCCTTCAGACCCAGGAAAGCCGCCTTCAACTCCCAAGATGTTGATATGCTGCTGTTTGTCCTCTAAACCCCAAACCCCTGAAGCGATGAGGCCACCTAAGTGCGTGCCCCAACCTGCAAGGGAGGTGTCTGAGAACAGAAGGAAGTCCAGAGGGAGAGAACGTAGAGGGACGCCCTTCAATAGATTCTGGTTGTCCAACCACCAGCGAAGGTCTTCTCTCACTTTCAAAGACAGTGGGACCATAAACAGAGGAGAGTCCATGGTCAGAGACCAGAATTTCCCCAGTCTCCATTGCAGAGACCGAAGATGAAGACGCCCATGAGGGACCAGCTTCTCCAGGGAAGATAGCACTCCTAGAAGCACCTGCCACTGATGCGACTTTGACAAGAAGTTGCTCGCCACAGCCCGCAACTTCTCCAATCTCTGATCCAACAGGAAAACTTGCCACTGTCGTATTGATGACCATGCTCAGGTAGAGAATCCTTTGAGTGGGTACGAGGTTCGACTTTTCCTGGTTGACTAATATGCCCAGGTCCAGGCAGAACTGAAGAAGACTATCCCTGTCTTGCAGCAGCTTCTCCCAAGAAACTGCCAAGACCAACCAATCGTCGAGGTACCTCAGCAAACGGATCCCCTGAACATGGGCCCAACTTGACACAAGAGAGAAGACCCTTGTGAACACTTGAGGGGCTGTGGTCAACCCAAAGCACAAGACTTTGAACTCAAAGATCTTGTCCGCCAGAGAGAAGTGAAGGAACTTCCTGGATGTGGGATGAACAAGGATTTGGAAGTATGCGTCCTTCAAGTCTATCAACAGCATGAAGTCGCCTTCCCTCACAGCTGCCAACACCGAGCGTGGGGTCTCCATCTTGAACCGTGTCTTCCTGATGAAGCAATTCAAGGTGGATAAGTCGATCACAGGCCTCCATCCTCCCAACGGTTTGGGCACCAAGAAAATGTGACTGTAAAACTCCGGGGACGGACACACTACTTCCACTATCGCATCCTTGTCCAGCATTTTCTGCACTTCCTCCTGAAGAGCCAAGAACTTCAGAGAATCTGGGGGATACGTCTTCCTGAGCTGCGGCTTGTCCGACAGAGGAGGAGAGAAGTCGAATGGCAACAGGTATCCCACCCGAAGGACATCTACCACCCACTTCTCCGCCCCGTAACCCTGCCACTTGGCCCAATGGCCAGCCAGGCAACCCCCACCTGTGGCGCAGGAGGGAAAGGTGCCCAACCTACCGACGGCCCCCTTGACCTCTGCCCGTGGGGCCTCTTCTTGGTTTAAAGGAACGAGAGCGAAAGGGGCATTGATCCTGAGACTTGGGCTGTGTCAAACGGGAAGGCCCTGCCAAACTCGAGGTCCTCGATGGCCTACCAGGCAACGATCTCCTCGATTGCTGCTGGACCGGGGGCAGAGGGGGGGCCAGATGTCTCTGAGGGCAGGACTCTGATTTAGACACGGCAGTGTTGGTCCTTGGTGTCAGCCCGACGTCGGTCTATCGCATCTTCTTGAGTTCTGTCCGTGGAAACAAAAATTGCGACTCCAACAGATCACCATTCCTCACAGCCAGCAAAGACTCGGTGTCGAGCGACCTCTCCATCCTAGACAAAGCCGTGTCCCTCCTAACCAGAAGAAGATTAGCCCATAAATTGGCATCGAGGTGAGCCAAATAAGAAAACGCCTTGCCCCCAGACTGTAAAAGACTGGCAAGCGAGGCGGCACTCACCAGCCCATCAGGGGACCTGTCAGAAGCTATCTTGACAATCACCACAGACCAGAGGTCCAGCCAAGAAACCGTCTGCAACATGGAGGCCGCCATAGATTCCAAAGCTAAGGCGTCTTGTGGAGATAAGGACGGAGTCACTGACCTCACCTGTTCCAAAGTCAAACCTGGCTTCAGGCGAATGACGTCTGGGTTAAGGTGGTGTGACAACAAAAACTCAGAGCTCGTAGCATAGAACTTCCTATGTCTTGTCAGAGGTGGGGTTAGTAGTTTGGTAGAGCCTCTAGAGCGAAGTGAACCGTCCCGGTCAGAAACAGAGGCGTTAACCTTCTACAAGACCGACTGAACGTGCCCTGACAATGGCAGCTGGAGAGATGATTTGGGGTCCTGAGAAGCTCCCACCAAGGCTTCCAAGCAAGAAGGAGTGTAAGACTATCGAGCCTGAGTCCTAATTTCCAAATTGTTGAACCCACGAATGAGATCAACAACCTTCGAAAAGGAAGACAGAAACTCCTGCGTGTCCCCCTCTACCTGCTCTGGCACAGGGGACCGACGAGGAGGAGGATGTTTAGGCTCTTCTAACGCGTTTTCTTCACCAAAATTCACAGAAGGGTTAGTAGGCAAACCGTCTGAAACCCCTACTAGCCTATCTGGGCTGGGTCCAAGCGTTAGCCTCCGAGACGGACCCACATTAACATCAGGCACATCACTTACCTCAACAGGTGACTCCAGACGTCCATGAACAGACACGGGCGTGGCGGCCGTACGTACGTGAGATGGGGGGCAAACTCGAGCACTTGAGATTAACAGAGAATCCCTAATAGTGGAAGACTTGGAAGCAAGCAAACACTCCGGCTGCACCACCTCCGTGCTCACTACCTTCGACCTCTTGACAGGCGCCTTCTAATCTTTACGGCGACGAATAGGCCTGGGAGAGGAAGGAGCACTACCATCACGAAGCACGGACGGGGGAGGTTGCAACACGCTCGCGATGTGCAAGGACGGAAGGGGGGGGGTAGCACGTACAAGATTTGGCTGCGAAGCAACCCCTGCAGAACACACATCTCTAATACTGCCCGAAACCACAGCACTCTCAGGAACAAGTCCGTGCTGTTCCTCCCTCGGAGGTGAAGGAAGGGCAAAGCCCTTAGCCTTCCAACGCTGAAGATGCCTACCAGGTGTAGAGGGAGAAGAGGGAGAGGAAGACAGCACTAGCCTCTTATGCGCACTCTTCTCGGAAGGCAGGGACGAAGCAACGCGTTTCCTACCAGTCCCCCCCAACCAATAAGGCAGCCAACTTCACATCTAAAACACAGTCCAGCCTCTTAAGAACTGCCTGGCAGATGATCTTGGACTGATGTGCCAGAGAAGGCTCCGAAGACAAGGAAGGGAGAATTTCCAACTGGGTGGCAGAGATGACGTCGCGGCTAAGAGAGGCGGATCAGAGGAGGCGACTGGGAGATACGTCATTGACGAGAGTGACGTCACAAGCGGTGGTGACGTCACGACTTGAGATGCCACTGGCAGAGGAATACACAAAGATGGGCCCCGTGACGACAACAACGGGGCTGACGCCTCAGCATCACTCCGAGACAAGGCGGCGGCAGATGCCAGCGGAGCAAAACAAGATGGCCGACTGCTCCCACCCGAGGATGCGAGGCCGGGAGGAGGGGGATGGCCTGGCTGGAATGGGGAGGGGGGGTGTGAGCCTCCACAAAATGCACTAGCAACCCCTCCAATGACGGGGCACCCCCTAGCCCAAGCGTCTTCCAAATTGCTGCCATTTTGGACGCCTCCGACTCTGGAAGAGAAGAGAATGATGAAAAACCTCACCCTTCTCGGGAACCGAAAAAGTTCCCGAGGAAGAGGGGGTTACATTACAAAAAATACCCTGGCGACCTCCCGATACTTCTATCGACGAATCAATGGAAGAAAAGGAAGAAAAGGAAGGAGGTGCAGGGACAACGCTACCATGGGGGTTGACTACTGCGGAAGACGAAACATCGGGAATAGGAGCAAAGCCCTCCCAAGAAGGAAGAGTGGAGACTCTTCGATGTTCCCTCTTACCATAAAACTTCCTCTACTGCTCCAAAGGCCATGCCCGGCATTCCGTACAAGGATTCGTAATCGTAAAAAAATTGGAACGACACCTACTGCAAGTGATGTGAAGGTTTGTCGTTGACGAAGCCAAAAAACGAGAACACGGGAATCCAGGAATTCTGGGGCACCAATGCTGACGTCGAGAAGGAGCAGAAGCAGCCATAATACCAGGTAAAAACACACACAAACACACTAAAGGAACGAAACGGGCAAGAACCGGGGAAAAGGCCAGGCGGTAAAGAAAAGACTGGAGTAGATGTTCGGTGTTTTACCACTCTTCACCCAATCTACGCATGCGTTGCCAGATACCACAAGATTCCTTGCTTTCATCTGCTTTTTTACTGGATCCATCTAGGCGCTAGAAACTATCCTATTGTTAAGACAGAACAAAATTACAATAATAAGAATGTGAACATAATTGAACTTTAATTTTTTATATTTTTTGAGTATGCTACCAATAAATAGTACATGATGAAAACACTGAAATGTTTTTTAAAACAAATTTTAGTGGTAAATACTGTTGTCCCAAAACAAAGGGTACTTCAAAATTGTGTCCTTATCTAAGGACAAAATGAGGGAGCTACTGGCATGATTGTATTAATTATACTTGTATAATAAACAAGCCCTAGACAGGGGAAAGACGACAATCATAACAACAGAACAACAACTTAAAGTAATTAGCAGCAAAATCACTACACAATAAAATGCCAGGACAGAAACAAAGATCCAAAGGTAATGGGATGGAAGAATTCCTCCTCCTTCACCTATCAAGATTACGTGGTAATTTGTTGTAATGATAAGTCAAGGAATCATAGAATCTTCTAACCAAAGACATAGCACTCAAAATTTATCTACAAGTTGGTTTTCAATGTTCGTAAAGAAGCTGATCAATTTTAAAGAAATAAAATATGATGAACCCTTCTGTTTTCAAGCTGAACCCTTTATAAAGGCAATCAAAAGATCTAACACTAAACTAAATTTTCACAGAAATGAAAAATGGTGCAAGATTCAATGCTTGTAAAAAAGAGCATAACATATACGTATGTATTTAATGAATAGTAAGTGATTGACACAAAACTGCAAACACAGGAGAATGAATCCTGACAAACCTGTTTCCATACTTGAGGGATTAGGTGAAAGATGTAGAGGAGGGTTTCTCACAAAATTCTACTGTGGTATTGCCATCATCTATAATAAATGTGAGTACGAAGCTGACAGACATAAGGGTGTCTAATGTAATGGTTTTCTGTGAAAGGAATGCTCTGGAATACTAAATTATGCAAAATTTACACCAACCTGGTGCTGGGCTTGTCTGGATAATGAACGAAGAAGAGATCCAAGGGCTGTGCCAATACCAATGATAATTGGTATCACAACTGCAGTCATACCAGCCATTTTTGGTGAAATAAAGTATAATGATGTCCCACATCCTATAATCTGGAAAGACCAAAATGAAAAGGATAAATATACTTATGTAATAAATAAGAAATAGGCAAGCTAAAGAAAACAACCTTTAAAAAAAAAATGAACACAACTGCATGCATTCCTTGTTGTTATACACATTAGCTAACATTTGCCTCAGAGAAAGCTTAGGAGTACAACTTAGTAAATATCATATACAGTGGTCCCCCGTATTCGCGGGGGATGCATACCAGACCCCCCTGTGAATAGTTAGAACCCGCGAATGTTTGGAACCCCTATAAAAATGCTATAAACAGCCTATTTTGTTGGTTAAAACTCAAGAAAAACCACTAAAAATTTTCATACTTGGTTTTTTTAATAGTTTTATCACAAAAAGTGCATTTTATGATGAAATTGATAAAAAAAACCAGGAATTTGTGGATATTTCTCATAGAAAAATACCACGAATGCGCACATTTTCCGCGAATAATGCGGGGAAACGTTCCCGAGAGAAATCCACGAATGTGTGAGTCCGCGAATCCGGAGAACACGAATACTGGGGGACCACTGTATACACTAACATGGACTTGTCATTGTGAATAATTCCCATAATTTACTTCTGACTCTAGAAGCATGAATCAGAACCAATCTTAAAATCTCATGAAAAAAATATATTTCAACTGATTAAAAATCTGTAGGCACAGTTTATTATTATTCTACAAATGTCATTTAATATTAAACAACATTTGTAGCTTAACGTTTTCAAGTATAAAAAATGTCATGGTGTATGTGATAAAAATTATACAGTGATAGTATATGTGTCTTTGGAAATTAGTTGGCTGAGTGAACACTAGTATAGCCACTGACATACAAGGAAACCAATTTTTTTATTATAATGTAAATACTTCTGTTAAACATTTTTTATTATAAAAGAATGACAACTGCATGCAGTTTCTTGCAATGAGCCTTGCATGGCACACCACAGAGAGCACTAAAGGTTCTCTGATGTCTGCGTTGCTTACTGGCAGTTATTTTTCACTTTTAACCTCTTCTATCCTAACTGTTAACTTGTTTCATTATACCTTGCCAATTTTTTTGCTCAATGTTAAGAAGAAATCCTTGCGAAAGGGCCTATGAGAATATCAAAATGTAATTCAGATGTCTCATAGTAATCAAACTTAACAATAAATTAGATAAGTAAACAACAGGACAATAGTGTAAAATGGAAAAAGGAAAATCAAATTTATAAACGAAAGCTGAACATTACTAGAAATCAGATGAAAAAATAACGTCAACTCAAACGCAATCAGAAAGGAAAATGTAATATGTAAGGGGCACAATGTACAGTACAAAGACAAAATCACAAGATAGATTCAACATAACCAGGGATTAAAAGAGAAAGAAGAAACAAATATTACATTTTTAAATAATACTGATGCCAAACTCTTGTTATACATACTAAGAAAATCTGTAAAGAAATATACTTAAGTGTGCGGAACACAGCTTCTTTCAGATGATTTTTATATTCTTAAAATTACATTTTATTTTAAAGTAAAAGTCTCTCCAGTGTTTGAGTGAAAAACTTTTCACCAATGTGACATGACAAAGTATGATCAAACTTATAAGAGAATTATGGCACATCTGAAGTCCAAGCTAAGCAACGTACCTGAGTAACACTACGAAGACCTTGAGACATGCACATTTTGAATGAGCTCTTGAAGTCTTGAACATCACCACTCAGCCTAAAAATTAAAAACGGTGATATCAAACTTTAATTTGATGTTAGACGAGTCGGTACTAATTTGTTTTTTGTTTGCAACAGTGTTTCCAAACCTGTTACAGTGAATTTCCAAAAAGAAACAACACTCAAAAGTGTCACAGTGCAGTTATCTCCTGAGGAGATAAAAGTGAGATCCATATTCTTATCTGAAAAACAGACAGGTGGGTAAATATAAAAATGCAAAAAATAAGTTATGCATAAACAATAAAATATAAGAAACAAAAAGCCTACACGAGTTTCAATAACATAAATTCAAATTGGTCATAACTAAAATTACTGGATGACTATTTCATTGTGGTTTAGAGTGAAGGTTTTATTCAGAAATAACATGAAATTCTTTATCCATTAATTACTAAAAAGATAATATATGTTTCTATTCAAGTGGGAATGACTGGATGGTGAATGAGACATCTTGAGGCACAATTTCACAAAAAAATTTAAAATGCCATTTTTTACAGGATGCAATTTCATATATTAGAGAACATTTAGAACTTTTTTATTGGAGACCCTGACTGAGTTGCATGCAAGATTTTATTGCTTCAGTCAAGCACTGCTAACAAAGACATAGTTCATCCAAAAAACATGAATATTAGCTGTGTTTACAGTAACATCAAACTGAATGCTGAAACACAGAAGCCAAAAACCTGTTGAAGCTTACCTATTAACAAGCTCTCCAGTTTTATGTTCATCAAAAAACGACATATCTTGCTTTAAAAGGTTATTGAAAAGTTGCTGTCTAAGATCGTCAGCGAGGCCCTCACCCATTCTTGTCAGAAAGGTAATATACGAAAATGTGAAAAATGCCTGCAAAAAACAAATGAGAGTTCACATGAAAACAGCTTTAATAATAAAGAATGAAAAAGAAAGACTCCTGTCAAGAATGTCCTGTTCCAGGATTATCAACATGTCAATACAAAAAGTTATTTATTTGTAAGAAGACACTGATAATTAACAATTTTCAGAACTGAGGTATATTTTTCACAGATAGCATAATACTGTGCAATTATTCTCAAAATGTTATAAAAAAACAAAATTCATAAATACAACCAATTGTCTTACAATGCATATATGTACTGTATATACTATGTGTGTGTCAAAGAATCACAAGATTTTACTTTTGCATTACACAATTGTTTTGCAGTCTTCCCTCTGGAAACAGACTTTTCATGTGCTAAGAGTTTTAGTTGTTATGTCACAATTGTATGAGATTTTATGAATTCATTACAATGCCTACAACATCATGGTGGTGCTTTCAAAATAATAACAATCATGATGGAATAATTACCTGAGTAATGTAGTACTTGACCAATTTCACTGATGGAGTGTACACCTCTTCAAGGTAATTTTTACCTTCCCTTGCTCCTTCTTGAGTATAGCTAGCTAAAACATTCACAATTTCACCTAACAGCATAGGTACTTGGATATTTGCCAGTGCAACAATGAGAGCACTCTGAAAAGAAACATTTCTAACATGAAAATCTTACTGTTCATTAATAAGTACTTTACTTGCAATTGCCAAGCACTGTCCAGACATTATAATAAATTAAAATTGTTTTAAAACTGTTCTTTCATATCTAACAAACGATTTCAAGCTTTAGAAGCCATGGGACAAATTCCTAAAATTATAACCACATTCAAAAGTAGGCCCAACTTGAAATACTGAACCTGTCACTAAAAAATAAAATTTACCATCATAGCTGCCAAAAAGTAATGGAATTGTGGTTTAAGCAACTTCCAAAAGAATAACCAGTCAAATGGTGGATCTTTTGATTCAGAAATGCTTTCTGCTCCTTGAACCCTGTCATGGATTTCTACTGACACAGAAGAAGGACTGGTAGCTTTGCACTCAACAATGAATTGTGAACTCAGTCCCTGTAAAAGAGAAAGTCCAGGTTACAAACAGAAATATTGTAAAACATCAAAACAGGAAAACTAAACAAAAAAAATATCACTGAGGGAAATCACACAATTACATAATGCATACATAACAGTAAACCATTCCCTCAAAATTAATCTAAAGAGTGATAAAAAGTACTAAAATACACAATCTCTCAAACACAATCAGTTTATTGATAATAAATAGACCAAAATCCACTACATTACTGAAAAACTGTAATACACTTTTACCACATACCTTCACTCCAATCAGTGATCCTCCACCAATTGACAGTCTAAGAAGAAAAGATAAGGAACTGCCTTCCTTTGATGTTCCTTTTCTTTTAAGTGACTGTATTCCATACTTTTGTAACTGGAGAAATTAAAAAAAATAAACATGAAACAGAAGGTAAAATAATAAATCATTGTTCTCAAATTCACAAGAATAATGGTCCCTAAAATATGAATACAAATTTCTGACACGTGTTATAGGTTGAGTTAAAAATTTACAGTATACTTCATCAACAGGTAAGTGACAAAACTTAAAAAAAAAAAAATTAAAAATAACAAAAGAATTATTTACACCACAGTGTACTTTAAAACTGAAGAGTGTAGATGATCAAGGTATAAACACTGTGGAGCAATATGTTATTGTTATAATACAATTAAGTTTGTTCATACTTACCTGGCAGATATATATATAGCTGTATTCTCCGAAGTCCGACAGAATTTCAAAACTCGTGGCACACGCAGTGGGCGGCCAGGTGGTAGTACCCATTCCCGCCGCTGGGAGGCGGATATCAGGAACCATTCCCATTTTCTATTCATATTTTTATCAGTGCCACTGTCTCCTGAGGGGAGGTGGGTGGGCACTTAATTATATATATCTGCCAGGTAAATATGAACAAACTTAATTGTATTATAACAATAACATTTTGTTCATGAAACTTACCTGACAGATATATATATAGCTGAATCCCACCTTCGGATGGTGGGAAGAGACAGAATAGGATTTGTAGGAAACTTAAATTAAGTAGATGATGTACACCTTGGTTCCTCACCTGTTAGCAAAGTAGACTCTGTGATTACTGTCACTTAAGCCTGCTTGTGCTTAATCAGAGCTGCCAGCCAGGTGGAGACCTGTAGTGCTGGTGCGCTCTGGATGCTCTGTCAACTGGGACGTGACCTCGACGTGACAAGAGCATAGAGCCATACCTATGAGGGCAACGAAGCAACTGACCACCACCTGACCAACTATCCAAGACCCCCTGAACACTAAGCTAAGAGATGGGAGGTCTTCACCAAAGACTCACCACAACCAAAGAACACAACAACTAAAAACTAACCTAAACCTAACTAAGGGATAGGGAGAGAGCTACCTTCAGCCCCCAAGACTGTGTCTGCAGAAACGTATGGCCCAAGAGAACAACAGTCCTCGTATATCGTTCTCACATCTCTCAAGTAGTGTGAGGCGAATACTGAATTGCTCCTCCAGAAGGTGGCGTCAAGGATGTCCTTGATCGACATGTTCCTTTGGAAGGCAAGCGAGGTTGCGACAGCTCTGACCTCGTGAGCTTTCACTCGCAAGAGGCTCAAATCGGTCTTCTGGTAAGACGAATGAGCTTCCTTAATCACGTCCCTCAGAAAGAACGCCAAAGCATTCTTGGATAATGGTATATCGGGCCGTTTAACCGAACACCACAGATTATCTGAGGGACCTCGTACCTCCTTTGTCTTGTGGACATAAAACTTTAGAGCCCTGACAGGGCACAGGGCTCTCTCAGGTTCTTGGCCCACAAGGCTTGTCATACCCTTGATTTCAAAGCTCCTTGGCCAAGGGTTAGACGGGTTTTCATTCTTTGCTAAGAAAGTGGGACTCAAAGAGCAGACCGCATTGTCACCTTTGAAGCCCACTCGCTTACAAATGGCTTGAATTTCGCTAACTCTCTTCGCCGTCGCCAGAGCAGTTAGGAAAAGAGCCTTCTTCGTTAAGTTCCTAAGAGACGCTTCATGGAGAGGCTCGAAAGGACTCGACATCAACAGTCTAAGGACTAAATCTAAGTTCCAAGAAGGAGGCCTCGCCTGAGGTATCTTGGAAGTCTCAAATGATCTCAGGAGATCGTGAAGATCTCTGTTGTCAGTAAGGTCTAGGCCTCTGTGTCGGAAGACTGCTGACAGCATACTCTCATATCCCTTGATGGTCGGGACTGCCAGCTTCTGCACATTTCTTAAAAATAGCAGGAAATCGGCTATCTGGCTCACAGAGGTAGTGGAAGAGGAAATTCCCTCCTTTCTACACCATGCCCTGAAGGAAGCCCACTTCGACTGGTAAACAGCTCTCGAGGAAGTCCTCCTTGCGTTGGCGATCGCCTTCGCAGCTGCTTTAGAAAAACCTCTCGCTCTGGCCAACTTTTCGATAGTCTGAACGCAGTCAGACCCAGAGCGGAGAGGTTTCGGTGATATCTTGCGAAGTGGGGCTGTCTGAGTAGATCTTTCCTCCAGGGCAATGTCCTCGGAAAGTCTATGATGAAGGACATTACCTCCGTGAACCATTCCTTCGCGGGCCACATCGGGGCGATCAGGGTCAACCTCGTCCCCTCCGATGCCGCGAACTTCCTTACTACTTCCCCCATGATCTTGAATGGCGGGAAGGCATACAAGTCTAGGTTCGTCCAGTCCCAGAGCAGAGCGTCTATAGCGACTGCTCCCGGATCCAACACAGGGGAGCAATAAAGAGGCAACCTCTTCGTTCGTGATGTCGCAAATAGGTCGACTAACGGACGCCCCCACAGTCTCCAGAGCTCTCGACAGACGTCCTGGTGCAACGTCCATTCCGTCGGCAGGATCTGATCCTGTCGGCTGAGAAGGTCTGCTCTGACGTTCTGGACTCCTGCGTTAAATCTCGTCAGGATCCTGATCCGTCTCGCATCTGCCCACAGCAGAATCTCCCTCGCTAAGTAAAATAGAGGACGGGAGTGTGTACCTCCCTGATTCTTTAGGTACGCAAGGGCTGTGGTGTTGTCCGAGTTGACTTGGACCACTTTCTCTGCAACCTTTTGCTGGAAGAACTGTAGCGCCAGGAAAACCGCCGCTAGTTCCTTCACATTGATGTGCCAGGACACCTGTTCCCCCCTCCAGGTGCCTGACACTTCCTCCCCTCCTAGTGTTGCTCCCCATCCCAACACCGAGGCGTCGGAAAACAACACTAGGTCGGGGCTCAGAAGCTTTAGGGACAACCCCTCTCGAAACTTCCGAGGATCTAACCACCATCTTCGATGGTTCTTCACCGATTCGGTGATCAATAAGGTCGCATCCAGATCCTCTTTGACTCTCCATTCTTCTGCTAAGAAAACTGGAGAGGCCTGAGGAGTAAGTAGGCCTTCCTAGGGAAACAAACTTTTCCAGCGAGGAAATGGTCCCCAGCAGACTCATCCACTCCCTCGCCGAGCAAGCTTCCTTCACCAGGAAGGCCGAAACTCTCTCTAAGCCTTGTAGCTGTCATTCCTGGGACGGAAACGCTCGAAAAGCCACTGAATCCATCTGAATCCCCAGATACACGATGGACTGTGTTGGGGTCAGATGCGACTTTTCGAGGTTGACCAGAAGTCCCAGGGACCTCGCCAAGGCTAACGTGAAGTGAAGGTCCTTCAGACACCTTTCTTCTGACGATGCTCTGATAAGCCAATCGTCGAGATACAGGGACACTCTTATTCCTGCAGAATGTAACCATCTCGCTACGTTTTTCATGAGCATGGTAAATACCATCGGAGCCGTGCTTAAACCGAAACAAAGGGCTCGGAATTGCCAAACTTTGTCCCTTAACATAAACCTCAGAAACTTTCTTGAAAGAGGGTGGATAGGCACGTGAAAGTATGCGTCCTGTAGGTCCAAGGACACCATCCAGTCGCCCGGTCTTAAGGCTCCTAGAACCGACTGAGGCGTTTCCATCTTGAATTTTTTCTTTTCTATGAAAAGATTCAGGCTGCTTACGTCCAAGACTGGACGCCACCCCGACGACTGCTTTGGTACCAGGAAAAGTCTGTTGTAATATCCTGGTGACCCCAGGTCTAAGACCTGCTCCACCGCTCTTTTCTTGATCATTTGATCTAAAAGATCTAAAAGAACCTGATGTTTCTCCCCTTGATATGACGGGGAAAGATCTCTGGGAGTTGTGGATAGAGGAGGAGGGTCCACAAAGGGGATCTTGTACCCCTGTTCCACTATCTTGAGGGACCACGCATCTGTATCTCTCTCTCTCCACGCCCCCGCAAAGAACTTTAGCCTGGCTCCGACCGGCATCTGAAGGACTATCTTCTCACTTAGACGATTTAGGTTTGAAGGAACCTCTTCCTCTTGCAAGCCCTCTCCCTCGAGGAGCAGCTCTCGAGGGAGGAGCGCCACGAAAGGGTTTAACCTTCCTAGGAGGTCGTCCAAACGACGACGTGGTAGGGACTGCGGGACGTCTTGAAGACTGGGCCAAGAGGTCCTGGGTAGCCTTCTCTTGTAGGCTCACTGCCAGGTCCTTTACCATAGCCTGGGGGAAGAGATGGCTCGAAAGAGGTGCAAAGAGAAGCTCCGCTTTCTGCGATGAAGAAACAGACTTAGCTGTAAAATTGCAGAAAAGCGCTCTCTTCTTGAGAAAAGCAGTGCCGAAATGAGACACTAACTCTTCCGAACCATCCCTGACGGCCTTGTCCATGCAGGATAACACATTGGACAGCTCCCCAAGACTCAACGAGTCAGGACTCCTAGATTGAAGATCCAGGACTCCCAAGCACCAGTCTAGAAAGTTAAAGACTTCCAGGGTCCTTAACAGACCTTTCATGTGATGGTCAATCTCCGTTGGCGTCCACGAAATCTTAGCGGTCGATAAAAGAGACCTCTTCTGTGCATCGACCAGACTAGCAAAGTCCCCTTGGGAAGACGACGGGATCTTAACTCCTACTTCTCCTTTGGTCTCATACCAGATGCCGCCTTTCCCACTGAGTCTTGAAGGCGGAAGGGCGAAAGTCGACTTGCCCTGATCCTTCCGACGTTCCATCCAATCCTGCAACTTCTTGAACGCTCTCTTAGTGGACAAAGTTTTCATCTCCACAAACTCCGGAACCTTGCACGACTTCGATGACGAAAACTGAGAGGGTGGAGACTTGGGAGCTGCAGGCTGGAACTTCTCACCAAAAGAAGAGCGTAACAGTCGAACCAGCACCTTGTAATCGGACACCGACGAGACTGACGGCTGTTCCTCCTCAACTGAGTCCACCGGACTACTAAGCTCTCCTTCCTCCCGAAGAGGCAAAGGAGATTGAACCTCTGGAGAGGGCGTGCGCCCAACGGGTCTAGCCTTCAACAAAGGCTTTCGAGAATGACTAATATCAGCCTCTTCAAAGCGACCGACCTTCTGTCGATCCTTAGAGCTCGAAGAACGAAGAGCTTCTTGACCGCGCTGAGCGTCAAGAGAGGCTACTCTTACTCGCTCTCGAGGAGCGTCCTTACGCTTTCCGCTCAAGCGTCCAGCTTTCGCTTTCAAAGCGTCCTTCTGGGCGCTCTCGAAAGCCTTCTCAACAGGCAAAGCGTCAAGCAAAACATCCCGACGAGCGTCTTCAAAAGCGTCCTGCCGAGCGTCTTCAAAAGCGTCCTCCAAGGCGTCCTGACGCGCGGGCTGATCAGGACGTCGAGAGGGAAGAAAAGCGTCCTGTCCACGAGACTTCCTACCCGCATAACGAGAACAAGGAAGCTCCGAAGGAGAAGCAAGCGGAGACAGAGACGAACCTTTTGCATTCAATGCATCGATCATCCAACAAACAAACATGCCCCCTACACCCCATACATACTGTGTGGGGGTCTACCGATGATTTCGGTAGCCTCACCTTGCAATCACTCCTCACACACACTCTGAAGCTCACTGAACTTGATCCCGACATCACGTTCACAGAAAAGCCAATCCAAAATCAAAAAACAGTCCACTATCGCGTATGCCAATCCAACAATCCAGAGTCAAAACCAAAAGTCAATCCAGATACTTAGAAAGAGTCAAATCCAAAAATCCTGGGCGGAGGTCTGTAAACAGGTGTTTACCGACCAGCGACAGAAAAAATATGAATAGAAAATGGGAATGGTTCCTGATATCCGCCTCCCAGCGGCGGGAATGGGTACTACCACCTGGCCGCCCACTGCGTGTGCCGCGAGTTTTGAAATTCTGTCGGACTTCGGAGAATACAGCTATATATATATATCTGTCAGGTAAGTTTCATGAACAAACCAAGATTTAAGGGCATAGATGATGTGGTCACTTCCCATCACAAAACAGCTACTGAGCATCCAAGGTCTCACGGATCCCGAAAAACAAGGTACTTATGATTCATTTGATCACTCACAATATACACAATTAAAAGCTGTCCGATACCAACTGTCCTTGAAGAGGTTGTACTAGTAACAAAAACCTCAAAACTATGGGGGTTCCCTTGTTCATGCTTCATTCATTCATCGAAAATTTTTTAAAGGATTGACACGAGATATCATTATGTAACCAGTGCTATCATCTGCTGACATAGTTACGCATTAAACTAAGCACTACAAACTGGTAGCTTTCAATATGGAGAGATAATTGTTCTAACTTGTTTGATAAGAACTTTGCTGAAAGTCACAAAGATGCAAAATGTGTATGTAGATTGAAATGAATAATAATAAAATGATAATTGGGAAACCAAAATACAGAACACAATTCAAACTCATCTTTGGTAGATCAAGTTAAAATCCTAAATAATCTCCTCTAACTAACTTTACAATTCATTTGAGGAAAATACAAATTCTAAAATAATTAAATGCCTGGAATCTATTACAAAATTCAGCAACTACTTACTTCCATGAAAACCTCTAAAATGCTTATTGAAACAGATTTTAGTATTTAATCAAGGCTTTTATATAAAAATTTTAATTCAGATGTTAGTGGCCACATCATACATACATAATTCACTGGAAACTTGTCTTTGATTATTTGCAAGAGTCCAGAGATATAGTCCTGAACTAGAATAAGAAGTTTTCTAGGGTATATGTTGTTTTTAATTTGTCAGTAATGTATTGCAGTATAAAGAGGTTTAACTCTTTTTGCTGTTTTTGCTCATCCCAGAAGCAAAAAGTTGCTTGTTAGCCTATATAAAGATCATAAGAATATGTGAATCAGTCAGGGAGCTATGAGACCAAGCTACAGCAAAACTGCAACTTCATTATATAGCCAGCATCTCCAATCATTTTACAAAATAACATAATATTATCACCAAGTTCAAAGAAAAGAAATACAACAATGACTCTGTGTACTCATAAAATCTAACTGACACAGCAGAAAAAACCAAGTCCAATTTATTTTCGTTTTTACTCATGTAAAAGGACTCCTGGTCTGAATTTTACAACACAGATTCTGCCTGCTACATCTGGATTGCCTAACAAATAACAAGATCTTTTATGCTGGGTCTGTCTGGATATACTAATGTCAAAATTGACATGTCTCCAAAGAAAATTTTAGACAAAAAATGCAATGAAAGCAATGAGATAAGGCAGCAAATTAGCTGCAATGGGTTTTTCTTATCATTTTATCTCATGAGAGCATTTTAATAACTAGCAGCATGATGGTTTATCTACAAAATAACACTTTCAAAAACACACACTTACCAAGCCCTTCCATGCTGCAAAGAAACATGTTTAGGCTGTTTGGTACAGCAATCTACCTAATACAGTTAGTCATATTAGCAGCAAGCAACAAGTTCATGATAGCAACAATCCTTAAGGAATTAGTTATTACAGCTATTATGATCTAAATCAGCAGCATGCCCTGCCCCTATGCCAGTAACCTGGGAAGGCAAAGATAAAAAAAAATTTTCAAAGTTCTTTATTTATAACTATACCTTAATTCATGTTTGAGTACTCTGGTTCTTAAGTGTGCTTAACATAAAGACACAAGATATATCTAATTATCTCAGTAAAGAAGCAATAGCATAATACTTACGACTGGCTTCAAATTGAATAATTTCAGTTCACCTAAAATTGGATGACTCCATTGACAAGAAATATGCCTCAGTCTGAAATAAGTTCATAGAAATTTACCAATTATATCTCAAAATAATATAAAAATAATTCATAAGCATTAAATGCATAGTATGTAATTGGAAATCATAAAATTTCATATAAATTAGCCGAGTATGTCAGAGTAAGCAAGAGTATTTACTTTATGCATTAAATGTGTGATACTTGAGTAAACAAATCTCAAGCTTCAAGAAGATTTTAATAATTCTAAATACAGTGGACCCCTCATATTAATGGGGGATGGGTACTCTCGGTTGCCACGACCACACACCCTCACAAATAGCTAAAATGCACAGATACTTGGAACCCCTCTAAAAAGCTTAGAACTGCCTATTTTAATGGTTCAAACACAAACAACCCTCTAAAAATTCTTATACCTGAGTAGTTAAATAGTTTTATCAAAAACAGTGCATTTAGTCACAAAAATAATATGAAAATGCAGTAATTTATGAATATTTCTCTGCAAATAATGTATATAGTAGTATATGTTCCATAGAAAAATCTGCAAATAGGCAAGTCCGTGAATAATGAATCGGCAAATAGCAGGGGTTGACTGTACACAATTAATAAGCTACAAATCATCATCATCACCATTACTGTTTCTTAAACCAAATTTTCCCTGTATGGGGTTACATACATGAGAAATGAGGTCTCTCATCTTTCTTTGGTCTAACTAGCCCTCAAGTTGATCTTTGAGCACCTGGGCAACCACGAAAATACTAAAAAATCTTCACATAATTCTGTTTTCATATTTAGACCTAAACATAAATTGGCATACAAAGCTAACAAATCATTTTGACAAGAAACTTACCTCTGCCTTAAACTAGTGTGAGTTCTGGAAACTTTGGCTCCCCACATCAGCATACTCATCTTTAGGTTGATGCACGTTCGATATTGACTGTCAAAACAACATAAAGAATGTGTACTTTAATTTCTCATTGATATCAATACAAAATTTTTACAGTACATCCTTACTTTAGCTATTCTACAGTAGTACTTATGTGCATCTACAGTAGTTAACTATGAAATTAATATCCAGGTCAGGAAGAGCTATGAATTTCTCCTCAGTGAGTATTCTCCAACAGAGGAAGTCACCTGCATCCTTACTTAGCCAAGTTTGACCCCATGGAATGTATTCAGCACTTAGACTAGTTATTCATTAAAGAATTTCATATAAACTTATCCTTGCTTTCAACTATGAAAAGGTTGCATTAAATAAAATAAGTAATTTCTCACCAAGGCAGAATGAATTAGTACTACTAGTCAGTGATGACAACTTAGTCAATTTTTCTTTGTAAAACATAGTCTTTTCAATCTTTCCAATGTCTTGCAGCACCTCACCTCTCTTGCAACTTCCTAAGTAAATATGAAGGTATATTCTTATATTCTTTTCTTCACCCTAATTATGGCTTCATGTCTTCCACAACTGTTTCATCATCTTTATAACATGAAAACACCAAATTTCTTGTTTTCTAGATGAACCATATTTTTAGACTTGTCACACTTTTCACTCGCAGAGATTCAGTGTGAGAACTGCTGTCTTTCGATAAAGACCAAATGAGAAAAATCAATTATTACAAAAGTTTTATGATCAAATTATTTAACTTCAAATGCTCTTCATACTTGAAACATACCCTTTCTGGATGCTAACAAACTTAGTCCTATTGTTCCGATGTAAGTGAAAAATACTTGAGAACACTGAAAGTATTATGAATCAATAAATCATGAAAATGGGCAGGTAATAGTCATAACTGAACTTCCTGAAGACAGTTGGTCAGTCACAGCTAAAGAATGACAATGAATTATTCAAATTTTCCAAAGATACAAAAGCATCCTCAAAAGCTTGAGAAAAGTTGACCGGGATAAGTCAGGTAAGAGAAATGGCCATAAGTTGGCTAAGTTAGGAAAAGTTACAAAGGATGTACCCCTTTAATCACTAGTGATGCATTTACATGTTTTTTTTTTCTCTCAAGAATTTGCTCCTTGGGATTTTTGTGATTACACACATGAAGCATATACTTTGTCAGATTCCATTGGTGTCCTATAATTGCCAAACATAGGAGTATAAGACACACAAAAACAGGTGGTTAGCCACAACAAAAATGGTCAAAATTGCAAAAAGCATGAGCTAAGCATTCAGAAATATGAGATTATTAATGTCAGACAGAACTATAGTATTGGCAACTGTATATGCTATGATATCCTAATTTCTCCCCCAGGTTAAATTCTAGACATTTTAGGTAATGCTCTGCCATTCTGCAAGACTGACTATGAGGCCTAAAAGGAATTAGTACTGAGTATGACTAATTAGAAAAAAAAATTAAAGCATCCATCACTGGCTGATAGCAAGTGTCCTAGTTAAGAAGCTACTACAAAAGATGTCAACACAAGCACAGCCCTCATACAACAAAGAAAATAGTATTCTAAAGAAAATTTGGCTCACTAGGTGCACTATCTTGATTGCTACTGAATTATTTCCTTCCTATGGTAACATGTGAAGTTTTACTTATTTATTTTATCTATTTATTTATTTAGCTATTTATTTTGCTAGGCCTACTGTTTGTTTCCTAGAGAAAACAAAAAACCCGTTTCCCATTTTTGCTGAGGTTCCCCTGAATTGTTAGCTAACCTGTATAGCTAGCTGCCCCAACAACAATGTTCTAAACGATACAAGAACACAAGAGGTAAGCAGTCTGAAAAATAAACCTACACCTACGTAAGTCATGTGTGAGATTAATCGCCTTCTCATGTCAAGATATCTTATTTCAATAAATAAAATTGTTCGTACCAAAGATTCTCATGAAGTCCGGTTACAGCTGAAACGAATTTTCGTAGCTATAGGATGCCAATGAAACTGGAGTTGTTTCAGGAACTGTGCAGGATAACCGTCGACTCCGGACTACAGTAAACTGTCTTTATTTATCTCCGAGTTAATGGACATACGCAATACAAAACTATGCAGTCAGCTGTTCGGCAAGTAGGTCAGTAGTAGTAACTTGGAACGGCCAATATGTACCGGCTCTCCAAACTATGTGTCTTATTACACTTTATCTGACTTATAACAACTAACATTAACTGTATCTTAATTTTATTTATCAGGTTTTCATCACCGTCTGCTTTTTTTATGTTCTGTGCAATCTTATCATACCATCTATCTGGAAAACATGAAGTTTTCTGAGTAAAATGTCTATTCAGATGTAACATTAATTCACACTAATATTTCATTCTTCAACATAAATTCTTCCAAGGTTTCCTACGGTTTCCCCTTTCACGTAAGCATATAGTTTCGCCTCCTTGGTTTATGTTTTTCCTACGAATTCTTGAGGGAGCAGCAGAATCTAACAAATTTACTCTCTCTCTCTCTCTCTCTCTCTCTCTCTCTCTCTCTCTCTCTCTCTCTCTCTCTCTCTCTCTCTCTCTCTCTCTCTCTCTCTCTCTCTCTCTCTCATTTTCTTGTTCTTACAAGCTTCCGTCTATTTGTTTTATTATCTTGCCTGATTTTTTTAACAGTTCTTGCTAATTCCACTTTCAATAAATCATTTTAGTAGCAAAAATTTGCTTAATTAATTATTATTTCAAAAACAACTTTACAACTACCAAAACATAACTATAACAACTGCTGCTGAATTGATCTCAGAAAATAAAATGATACAAAATAAATTGCATTTAAGTAAGGGTTGAAGGTTTGACCCATAATTTTGGCAGGTGTAGGCTGTCAGCAGAAGAGGTTGACTGCCATAACAGGATGTCATATGAACTGCCTACGTAGCTGTTTAAGTAAATGTCATTTATATTGGACACATCCCGCGAACCCGGTATATGAGCTATCATCGAGAAAATTCTCGACACTACCAACCATTTTCAAGTTTCTATCTTATAGTTTATATCAAAATTGAAATCCTGTATTAGGTGACTATAATCGACGGCAAGACCTTCGAGAGTATCAAAATTTACTTTACATTTTCAATGCCATTTGCTGTGGCTTAATTTCAAAACACTGAATTGCAAATTATCGGCGTCTGGTCTCTGCTATGTGGCTATCGACGGAAGAATAATTACTTTATGTTATCTGTACAGTCCATGACCTTTTGCGTCATAAACACTTTGCTTGCTGGATCCCAACCTTATCCTTTAAAAAGCACAGTCTTCCAGATAAGCATTAAAACAAAATTGTGGGGGGGAAAAAATCTGGTATTTATGTCTAGTGGTGCACTTCTATAGGTGAAAAATGGTTGACGCAAGCCGCTAATCACAGAAAAAAAAATTACAAAACGGAAGCTGTCAGCTAAGTAATCGATAGGAAACACTCGACGTAATGCTTCTGTTGATACAAGGGGGAAAGGACGGAGTGGGCGAGGTATTCCTTGAAAAGTCGATTTACTCGTTGCATAAATACCTGTAGGATCGTGATAACATTTCCACGTGGAATATCCTCCTCGTCCTGCCCTCGGAATGACGTGTATATTGGCTTTAATTAATTTGCCGAGTATTATCCCTTCAAGGCGGGATTAACAACCTCTTCAAGTTCTCTCCCCTCTATTGGGACATATTACAGAATATATTAAACACTTGAGGCTTAATATCGCAGAATCTGATGAGATGCGTCACAGCCCTTCACAGTCTAACTTGAGCGCTGCTATGGCCACGAGTTTTCGGCTCTTGGTGGAAACCGAATTCAAATTCATTGGCACAGCTGTAAAATTATGCTGACGAAAATCAGGAGGCAACTTCAGGCTGCATTTACATATGTCAACTAACGTTCTCGAGGTTAGGAAAAATAAACAGATTCCAATCTGACGAAAATAAAGGCTCTTGTCAACAGCTTCTATATTACAAGAAGTCTCATATTAATTTTGAACTCTTAAGCTGCAATGACGTTCAGGAAAGGAATAGTTATTAATGAATACAGAGAACATGAGGTTTGGCAACGTGTGTTCTATAAATCTCAGCTAAAAATATGCTTCGAATATATCTAAACGAATACACACACACACACACACACACACACATATATATAATATATATATATCTATATATATATTATATTATATATATATATATATATATATATATTATTCGAGCTACAAATGTCCTTTAATATCTAATTCGCTCTACCTCGGAATTAATATATTTTCATTTTTTATGTAAACAGACGGGGCATTTTTAGTTGATAATAATTTCCTCTCGTGGGTTCGAACCACCGCCCAGCGGACACAGAAGAAATCAGAGGACGAAATTATTATCAACTTAAAAATTCCCCTTCCGTTTACATAAATGAAAATATATTCATTCCGAGGTAGAGCGAATTAGATATTAAAGGACATTTGTAGCTCGAACAATTTATATGAATCACGGTGATGTGATAATTATTCATATATATATATATATATATATATATATATATATATATATATATATATATATATATATATATATATATATATATATATATATATATATATATATATATATATAATAATTATTCCTACTTTAGGCTTAATCATAGTTTATGATTTGTTCGAATTGCTCTTCTCGTAATATAATGTTAAGCACTACTACATGAAAAGAAAATCATCTGCTGTAAAATTCTCTTTATGGACCATATAGTAGAACCGCATTTCTACACGTGCTTTTGCTTAAAGATATTGCAAACTGCTAAAGTGATTGACTGGTACAGGAAACGAATGGCAATTAGTTATAGAGCAAAAAGTGAATAGAATTATCAGCACATTAAAACAAATCCTCAACTGAACTTGTAAGTCTCAGTGCGATAAAGATAATAATCGTATGAACTGTGGCCTTGAAATCGAACACTAGATCGTATCAGTCATTCATGATATTATGAGAGCCCTTTTTTATCGTTTGTATAAAAAAAATTATTTGCACTTGGCCCCTTCCTTGAAGAAAAAAGAATAAGAACTATAGTTCTAATTCATGTACCTGTCTATAGATGCCGCGTATACATCAATTATTCAAGTATATGGCGTTTCATTAAGAGTGAGAAAATGAATACTAGGAATATAGATAGCATTAGGGCTCTGAGGAAAAGAACTATCTCATGGCCCAGTGTGATAGACACGTGGTTACGAGAATATGTTAATTAGATCTTCTCTCGAAGTAAGAGCGGAAGCAAAATGTGGACCCAATACAATTCCATTATAGCTCCACGCATCCTCTGAGGACGAAGGTCATTAATGCCTAAGGACTTAGCCGGTAAAAGACGTTCATTTTTCTTCCACGCAATTTGCTGCAACGCCTTATAAAACAAGCGTGACAGGTCAAGTTATTATTCCGAAGGCCGTGACGTCTATAAATCTATATCCATAAGGAATAAGGCCATGAGATGCAGAATCGATTCCAACGGCGGAGGAAGTTAACGAACGTTTTGCAATTTAAGCCTAAAACTTGAAATGAGTGGTATCCTAGGAGTCAAAATATCGGTTGCTATTAACCTATTAACAAGATCAGGGACCCGAAAAGTCCTTAGGGAGGCGCCTTCCTTTAGATCTAACGGCCCGGACGCTTATACCTTATATCACGAGCCTCGGTCGTGGTTGGTTAATCCTTGTGACGATGATGCAATCATTATTCCTTCGCAAGTCAAATACTTCGTTTAAGCTCGACGCTCAAAATAAAAAAAACCGAAGAATTTCTCATTTTCCGACGTCACGGTATTTACGGCAACACTGAGATTGACCCGTTGCCTTTCCTGTTTTTTTTTTTCCCCAGCTGGTGTATTTTTCCGTGAGTTGAAATGAATGAATTTTCACGACAATTAAACGTACGCAATAGAGTGAATGTGGGAGGTCTTTGCTATTTCAGACATTCAAAATACTTAAATTATGCTTTCTATATATGGTTCTATATGTTTTTGTTCTACACAAATCAGTTTGAGTATTGTTTTTTATTCGTCTGATTGTTGATGGCATTATTACCACAATTTGAATTTCGCTAAGTCTTAGTTAGTTATCGGGCTATTAATTTTATTTGCTTCTTTCGTTCTTGGTGATATTCTTGTGATTTCACTCTTTGTGTTTGTTACCAAACCTCTTTATGTGATAGTCTATCGATCGGCCAGATTCCCCATACGCATTACCATTATATTTATCACATTTTTCCACTTTGACCAATGAATCAGTTTACAAGGCTTTGGCCAGCCTACGTGCAATTAGGTATTTGTTTCTCTAGCCTTATGTCATCTATTTTCTTGCGTACTCGTTTAAATGTCTTGTTTATTTCCATCGCAACTTCCTTGTTCTCTGTTATTTTTGACCCGGCTATGTGTTCGTACGTTCTGTTTAATTTATTTTTCTGTCGATGTCACGTAATTACTTATAGATATTTTCCTTATAAATATTTCTCTTCACAACTTCTCTTTCTGCTTCTGCTTATTATTCGTCCCCTTATATCTGGAAAATATAATTAATTAATTCATCCTATGAAAAAGGATTAGCTTTCAGTGAACCTGCCTACTTTGTACGCGGAAGGAGATCAGATTATCAGATTTTTATTTGCCTGCATATGGCAACGATAAAGTACTACACGGAAAATACTATATGGAGGATAGTCTAAGTCGTTCTATGTATCCCTTTGGCTTTCTGCAAAATTCAACATGGCCGCTATTCACGTGACTCATGACATCGAAATTTTCTAAATATAAATTTTGAGATTACTACCACCACCGCCGCCGCCACCACCACTACTATTACCATTACTACTACTATTGCCATTAATACCAGCAATAATAATCCGACCTAAAACTAGGTTTAATAGTGGAATAAGGTTTTCCAGAAAACTAAGAGGGAGTTAAGGGGAAATCTTTGAGACAATCTGCTTCTTTTTAATAAAAAAAAAAAAGGAAGCAGATTAAGCCGAATCAATAGGTAGAAATCAACAAGGAGTGGAGACAAACCGGTGGAAATTCAGGTGGGTGTGCCACTTTAATTCTAATTTCTGGAGAGAGAGAGAGAGAGAGAGAGAGAGAGAGAGAGAGAGAGAGAGAGAGAGAGAGAGAGAGAGAGAGAGAGAGAGAGAGATTGCACTATTGTTTGTCTGCGAGAATGTCTGCATGTAGAATGTGTCCCCCAGTTCCTCTTTGTTTCCTCTATGGTAAATTTGCCAAGAATGATTTTCCCCTTTTATTGATGTTTGCTGATATTCCCAATGTGTGTTTATTTTTGAGAACTACATAATATTTGGCGAAGCAAAACAGCGGGAATTACGTAGGTTGATATCCTATTTATCTCGTTGCTCAGGGCGCTCTCTGTGGTACTTGTGTGTGTGTGTGTGTGTGTATATATATATATATATATATATATATATATATATATATATATATATATATATATATATATATATATATATATATATATATATATAATCTTATAATGTAAGTTTGGAATGCAATTATAATTGTGGTAATATGATTAATTCACATCAGAACTTGTGTATCATGTTATGAAATGTTTGTTTCTGTGTTCAGATTTCCCAAATTTAAAGATAACATGCCTTAAGTGATCCAACTTTTTATCTTGAAGTAACGTAAGTGCTTATATGTGAGCCTCTGTGAAGAGGGTTGTATTCCCACTTTGAGAATGTCTTAGCTAAGCTGATTTCTTTATCGGCGCAAACAAATGTAAGACCCCCCATGACGCATCGAGTTCTTTGAGAATATAGAGAGACTGCTTTGTCCGAGCAGAACTTGCTGTTTTTCACCCCCTTGAAAATAGATGCGTTAAGCTAGTTTTTTCTCATCGCGGTCGGGCCTGTGAAGGAACAAGAAAGCCTTATTCATAGCCATATGTGAACGCAGTCAAAGAGGCCCTGTATTAGCTATCCCTATCGAGATGACGTAATATGTTTTCATCTTGAACTAGATACTAATCGCCCATACGTTTATGGGGTGAGAGAACCTTTTTCATTGACTTTTGAGACTCGGCGGCGTGCGCTAGGGGGTGTAAGATTGCTCTCCCTCTCTCTCTCTCGCTCGCTCCGTTGCGAGGCTGTTTCAGTAACTTAACGTAACAAACTGGTCACTCATTTTTATATAATTCTTAGTAATATATGTGTTGTTTGTGGAATCTGAACATAGTATTATATCTATTGGTTTTTATGAAGGCGCCACGAAAATAGTGAAAAAAGTGTAAAATTGTAACAGGCCTTTTGATTGAAGCTGCAGCTGTGTATAAGTATTTTTACAAATGTTTTGAAGTGCACTTCGAGGTTTTATCATTTCTAAACATTTATCTTTTGCTTTGTTCTTTTGACATATCCCATTTTTATATGCTTAATGTTTGTACTGTCAATGCTTTAATTGTTTTCATATTATGCATTATGTTTTTCTGCATTGTCTTTATTTTGTTTAATTAGTTTGAATAATATTCTATTGTGTAAATTTTGAATCTTATACTTGTGAATTAACTTGCATTTAATTAAATTTATTTTCAAATTTAATTATTGCTTTATGATTTAATTTAATTAATTTTCTTGATAAATTTTGATTTAATTTTGCTTAATAATTAACTCAAGAATTAATTAAACTTTTGTTTTCAAGTAATAACAATTTCCCTGAGATTGTGTATTTCACTTATAAATTTTGAATTTAGAAGTAAATTTTTGTATTTGAAATTTATATGAGCATTTTATTATAACCCCAGTATATAGCTATTAAAGATTGCATTTTATTTTTGTTTAGGTAGAAACATAGAGTGATAATTGTGACGTTTCCCACAAATAAATCAGAATCAGGGAAATACTTAGATTTGAAATAGCAGGAGTGATGCCCTTTAATTAAGATTACCTCACACCTATTTTTAATGAACTTAGACTGATTGTTTTCTTGACTGTTCAGTTATTTAAGGGCTCACTCTTACCTTTAGAGTATTCAGTCGTTTAGTATTTGTGATGAAGGGTCAGGTGTCTGGCTGTAGTGAGGTAAGTAACAACCAGGTACTTGAACGAACTGTGCCCTAAGTACAAAGGGTGTCCCAGACCCAGGAATAAAAGGGTCTCTTGTACTAGCAAGTACAAATGGTAAGTGTAGTAACCAGATACTTGGCAATTTGGGTTAACAAATATTAATGGTGTCCAGACACAGATCTTTGACTATTTCGTGCACCAAGTATTAATGGTATCCAGACCCAGATATTCTGCCCACTTCGTCACAAGTATGAATGGTGCCCAGACCCGGGATATTTGGCATTTTATGTACCAAGTATCAATGATCCCCAGAAACCAGGGAGGAAAACAAATCACATTATCACTCTAGCTTATACTGGTGGTGTTAGGAATATATTTTGTTAGAAGAGTGAAGTGACCATATATTTATTTGTTTTTGCATTTTATTGTAAGAATTGTATTTGAGAAAAATGGCTCCATTCGATATTCAGGAATTTTTAGCAGCCCCTTCCATCCAAGTGTTGTCTGAAACTACTCTGACTAAGGCACAGTGGAGTGCTCTAGCAGTAGCATGTGGTTGTCATGTGTCTAGTAGCATGATAAAAGCACAAATCAAATCATTGTCATCAAAGCATTGATAGACTGGTAGAATAACTGATGATGATGAGTTAGAACTAGCTCAAGAGTTGTTGAATGTAGCAAGTAGAAAAGAAAGAGGAAAGTGATACAGAGTTAGAACTCAGACGCATAGAAGCAGAAGAAAGTTTGATTAAGCTGAAAATACAGGCTGAAAGAGAGAGAATACAAGCTGAAAAAGACAGAATAGACAGGTAAAAACAAGAAAGAAGAGAAAGAGAAGAAGAAAAAGTAGCAGAAGATGAAAGGCAAAGGATAAAAGAGGAAAGAGAAATTGCAAGACATGAAAGGGAGATGGAATTGATAAGAGCTAGATCCACATTACTTGCAACACCGTCTAACCCTAACCATGGTAATCAAGACCCTGCATTTGATGTAGTAAGAGTGCAGAAGTTAATCCCTAAGTTTACTGAAGAGGCTCCAGATGAGTTCTTTGATCACTTTGAGAAAGTGGCTTCAGGTATGGGATGGCCAGAGATAAATGGTCAGTTTTGCTACAAAGCGTCTTGATTGGTAAAGGGAGAAGTGCTTATCTAGCCTTAACAGCTGATCAGTGTAAAGACTACAAAGTGCTCAAACATAATGTGCTACAAGTATACCAGTTGACCCCAGAGTACTACAATGAAAGATTCAGAAACTTAAGAAAGGATGAAAAAGTAACTTTCTTGGATTACGGTTATAAAGTGAGAAGGTGTTTTAAAAGATTTGTTGAAGGCAGCTAAAGTTACAACTTTTGAAGAGTTAGAAGAGTTAGTTGTTTTAGAGCAATATTTTAAAGGTATTCCTGAGCATATAAGAGCCTATTTGAGAGAGAGAGAGGTTAAAAAACTTGACAAAGCTGCTACACTGAGTGAAGACTACAATATAATTAGTAGCAGGCGTAATTATAATGTCAAGTACCAGAATCAACCACGCCCAGGTTTTAAGTCTCATCCAGGTTTCAGGAACAATTTTATAAGTGGGAAACCTACAAGTAATAATACTCCTCAGCAAGCTAATGTGAAATCCTCATCTAATTTTTGCAAGACAGTTGCAAAAGCCTAATGTTGTCTGCTTCAAGTGTGGAAGAGCAGGACACTTCAGTCAGGAGTGTTATTGGAATTATCAGCAGTCCAAGCATGTTGGTCAAATAGTAAGAGGTGACCATGTCAAACAGACTGTTAAGAACAATGTGGGGAAGAATCCGACTATGGGGAGAACTGAAACTAAACAAGCTGAGTGTTTAGCAACCAGTGGTAATGTAACTTCAAGCAGTGAGTGGCTGAGCAGTTTGGAGGCTTTTAAGCCATATAGTTATGAGGGTACACTGGCAACTCAAGAAGAGAGTGTGCAGGTACCAGTCAAGATTTTACGTGATACAGGGAGCAACCATAGTGTGGTGTTACGTGGTGCTCACCCAATGTTGGAGAAGAATCTCACTGGAGATTCAGTTATTTTGAAGGGTATAGGAGGAGAGGAAGTAACTCCTATATGCCGCTTACACCTGTCCTGTGAATTGGTGACAGGGAGTGTTGATTTTGCTGTGAAGGACTCACTGGCTGTAGAAGGTGTACATGTTCTGTTAGGAAATGAAGTTGGTGGTGTTCCATTTGTTCCTTGTCCTGTAGTGACAGACAAACCGTTGAGGATTAGTCCTACGGTAGAGTTGGAGAAGAATAACCCCCACCTGTTCCTTAGTTGTGTAACTACCAGAAGTATGAGGAGAATTACGACTGTTGGTGAAGAAACTGAAGATTTGCACGCCCAAGATGGATCAAGTGAAGGATCTTTGAACTTAGAACAATTGTTCCAGGGGAGTGATGCCTCCCGTGGAGCTGACCGAGAAGAGATTTCCCAAGAAAATGAAGAATCTGTTGTTCCTGAAGAGACTCCGAATAGTCAAGGTGTTCCTGAAGATAGTCGGGAAATTGCAGTAGCTGAGGTAGCAGATATTGATAGTTCAACTATTGAAGTTGGACAGGTAACAAAGAGAAGCTAATGGACTTGCAGAAGAGGGATGCATCGTTAGCTGATTTGTTCTTCATAGTTGTTGATCAGGAAGAGATGCAACAAACTCCTACCTATTATTATCTGAAGGAAGGTTTGCTAATGAGGAAGTATAAACCTTCAGATATACTCAGAAATGCTGAATGGGGCGAATATCATCAGATTTTGATTCCATGGCCATTGAGAAAGCAAGTGGCAGCGGTAGCTCATGAATCTGGACATATGGGAGTCAGGAAGACTATGGAGAAGATCATGAGATATTTTTTCTGGCCTGGACTTCATAAAGATGTTAGCAGGTTCTGTCGAGAGTGTCGTACCTGCCAGATCGCTGGAAAACCTAATGAAACCATTCAGAAAGCCCCCCCTACAACTTATAGAAGTTAGAGGAGAACCCTTTAACAAGGTGATTATAGATATGGTTGGACCGCTTCCGAAGGCGAAGAAAGGAAATGATTATCTGTTGACATTAATGTGTCCTGTTACCAGATATCCTGAAGCGATCCCTGTCAGAAACATATCTGCCAAGATAGTTGCTGAGAAACTATTGGAGTTTTTCTCAAAGTTTGGTATACCAGAAATTGTACAAAGTGATAGAGGAACGAACTTTACTTCCAAGTTATTCCAGGATGTGATGAACTTATTAGGGGTGAAACAACAGTTATCAACCGCTTATCACCCAGAAACTCAAGGTGCCTTGGAAAGGTTCCACCAGACATTGAAAAGTATGCTGACAAAGTATTGTTCTGAGTCAGGAAGAGAATGGGATGTTGGTTTACCCTTAATGTTATTTGAAGTTAGGATTGCTTATCAAGAAAGCATGGGATGTTCACCCAATGAGATGATTTTTGGAAGAGAAGTGAGAGGACCTTTGAAGATTCTTGCCGAAAATTGGGTAGAAAATAAAGAGGAAATCCAAGGAGAGTATGTGAAGAACTTAAGGAAAAGGTTGGAAGAGATTAGAAAATTCTCTTTAGAAAATCTGAAAATGGGTCAAGAGAAAAGGAAAAGGAACTATGACAGAAAGACTAAGCTAAGAAGTTTTAGTGTTGGTCAACAAGTGTTAGTGTTTCTGCCAGTCAAGAGATTTCCCCTTACAAATAAATTTCAAGGTCCCTACAGGATAATTGAGAAGTTAAGTGATAGAACTTATGTGATTGAAACACCAGAAAGAAGAAAACGACAGAGGAAGATACATGTGAACCTTTTGAAACCTTACTTCTCAGAAACTAGAACTGAAACTGTGTCAATAATACAGACAACTTCATCTACAGAAGACGATGACGGCTATGAATTGGGAGCTGAAAGCAAGATGAATAATTCTTCAATTTTGGAAAATTTGGAGGATAAACTGAAACATCTTAATGTTGAACAAGGTGAGGAATTGAGTGAAGTGATTAGAAGCTTCACAGAGATTTTTGCAGATGTACCCAGACGTACTAATCTGACCAAACATGAAATCAAGATCAAGGAAGATGGAAAATCGTTCAAACAAAGAGCTTATCGCTTATCACCTTATCATCGAGATGTTCTGAAGAAAGAAGTTCAGTATTTGCTGCAACATGGATTAGCAGAACCCAGTTCAAGTCACTTCAGTTCTCCATGTGTGTTAGTGAAGAAACCTGATGGCTCCTTTAGGATGTGTACTGATTATAGGAAACTGAATTCCATTAGTATGGCTGACAATTATCCCTTGCCTCTTATAGATCAGTTACTTAACAATATTGGGCAAGCCAAGTTTGTTTCCAAGATAGACTTATTGAAGGGATATTATCAGATACCCTTAGATGAAAATGCAAAGTTGCTGTCAGCTTTTATTACTCCTTTTGGATTGTATCAGTATACTGTATTGCCATTTGGTCTGATGAATGCACCAGCCACATTTCAACGAGTGATGGATCAACTGCTAGGATCTATAGAAGGAGTAGGTGTATACCTTGATGACATAGTCATTTACTCTACAACGTGGGAAGAACATCTGCAGATCCTGAAGAAAGTTTTCAAGAAACTACAAGAGGCAGGACTAACAGTCAACCTAGAGAAGAGTGAGTTTGGGAAGGCGACTGTTCAGTACCTTGGGTTTGAAGTTGGAAAAGGCCTACTCGCTCCGGTGAATGCTAATGTGGAAGGTATCCGTAAGGCTAACCCCCCTACTACTAGGAAGTAACTACAAAGATTTTTGGGCATGGCTGGATTCTATCATCGTTTCTGTCCAAATTTCTCAGCCGTAGTAGCTCCCTTGACAGACTTAACTAGTCCCAAAGCTAAGTTTGTTTGGACTCCAGAATGTCAAGAATCCTTTGAGAAGGTAAAAGCCATTTTAACTTCAAGACCAGTGCTTCAAGCTCCAGACTTTAATAAGAAATTTGTGATACAAGTTGATGACTCTGATTGTGGAATTGGAGCTGTTCTGCTTCAAGAAGATGAAAATAACCTTCTACACCCTGTGTGTTTCCTGTCTTCGAAACTGAAAAGGCATCAGAAAAACTATGCAATTATTGAAAAGGAAACTCTAGCCTTAATCACAGCATTGAAAAAGTTTGAAGTGTATGTGAACAGACCTAGGAATGAAGAAGTTTTAGTGTTGTCTGATTACAATCCCCTGTCATTCATACAGCGGATGAAAAACCATAATCATAGACTGACCAGGTGGTCTTTGTGCTTGCAACAGTATAATTTGAAGGTTGAGCACATATCTGGTAAGAACAATGTAGTTGCCGATTATTTATCCCATTGTGAATCGTTGGATTCAACTCCGGAATAACTAATCTTCTCGGGGGAGGAATCTTATAATGTAAGTTTGGAATGCAATTATAATTGTGGTAATATGATTAATTCACATCAGAACTTGTGTATCATGTTATGAAATGTTTGTTTCTGTGTTCAGATTTCCCAAATTTAAAGATAACATGCCTTAAGTGATCCAACTTTTTATCTTGAAGTAACGTAAGTGCTTATATGTGAGCCTCTGTGAAGAGGGTTGTATTCCCACTTTGAGAATGTCTTAGCTAAGCTGATTTCTTTATCGGCGCAAACAAATGTGAGACCAAATGTATGACGCATCGAGTCCTTTGAGAACATAGAGAGACTGCGTTGTCCGAGCAGAACTTGCTGTTTTTCACCCCTTTGAAAATAGATGCGTTAAGCTAGTTTTTTCTCATCGCGGTCGGGCCTGTGAAGGAACAAGAGAGCCTTATTCATAGCCATATGTGAACGCAGTCAAAGAGGCCCTGTATTAGCTATCCTTATAGAGATGACGTAATATGTTTTCGTCTTGAACTAGATACTAATCGCCCATACGTTTATGGGGTGAGAGAACCTTTTTCATTGTCTTTTGAGACTCGGCGGCGTGCGCTAGGGGGTGTAAGATTGCTCTCTCTCTCTCTCTCTCTCTCTCTCTCTCTCTCTCTCTCTCTCTCTCTCTCTCTCTCTCTCTCTCGGTTGCGAGGCTGTTTCAGTAACTTAACGTAACGAACTGGTCACTCATTTTTATATAATTCTTAGTAATATATGTGTTGTTTGTGGAATCTGAACATAGTATTATATCTATTGGTTTTTGTGAAGGCGCCACGAAAATAGTGAAAAAAGTGTAAAATTGTAACAGGACTTTTGATTGAAGTTGCAGCTGTGTATAAGGTATTTTTACAAATGTTTTGAAGTGCACTTCGAGGTTTTATCATTTCTAAACATTTATCTTTTGCTTTGTTCTTTTGACATATCCCATTTTTATATGCTTAATGTTTGTACTGTCAATGCTTTAATTGTTTTCATATTATGCATTATGTTTTTCTGCATTGTCTTTATTTTGTTTAATTAGTTTGAATAATATTCTATTGTGTAAATTTTGAATCTTACACTTGTGAATTAACTTGCATTTAATTAAATTTATTTTCAAATTTAATTATTGCTTTATGATTTAATTTAATTAATTTTCTTGATAAACTTTGATTTAATTTTGCTTAATAATTAATTCAAGAATTAATTAAACTTTTGTTTTCAAGTAATAACAATTTCCCTGAGATTGTGTATTTCACTTATAAATTTTGAATTTAGAAGTAAATTTTTGTATTTAAAATTTATATGAGCATTTTATTATAACCCCAGTATATAGCTATTAAAGATTGCATTTTATTTTTGTTTAGGTAGAAACATAGAGTGATAATTGTGACGTTTCCCACAAATAAATCAGAATCAGGGAAATAATTAGATTTGAAATAGCAGGAGTGATGCCCTTTAATTAAGATTACCTCACACCTATTTTTAATGAACTTAGACTGATTGTTTTCTTGACTGTTCAGTTATTTAAGGGCTCACTCTTACCTTTAGAGTATTCAGTCGTTTAGTATTTGTGATGAAGGGTCAGGTGCCTGGCTGTAGTGAGGTAAGTAACAACCAGGTACTTGAACGAACTGTGCCCTAAGTACAAAGGGTGTCCCAGACCCAGAAATAAAAGGGTCTCTTGTACTAGCAAGTACAAATGGTAAGTGTAGTAACCAGATACTTGGCAATTTGGGTTAACAAATATTAATGGTGTCCAGACACAGATCTTTGACTATTTCGTGCACCAAGTATTAATGGTATCCAGACCCAGATACTCTGCCCACTTCGTCACAATATATATATATATATATATATATATATATATATATATATATATTATATATATATATGATAGATAATATATATATATATATATATACATATATATATATATATATATATATATATATATATATATATATATATGTGTGTGTGTGTGTGTGTGTGTGTATGTATGTGTTTATGGTTGCTTACGTGTAATTGAAACGATTAGTTGGTCAAACGTCGTACTAAAACGGTTGGCGACAGAGTGTTCATAGCTCAAGAGATAAGAACTGGCTTATAGCTTAGTTTGTAATGTACATATCTCCCTTGCAGCCCAACTTAATGTGAGCGTGATGAAAAAAATAGACAAAAGAAAGAAACCGTATTAAAAGACGCGAACCGGAATCCGCAAGATGTTTTCATTAAACCTCAGGAATATCTGTGTCGAATCCAGAAAGCTTCTATACAAAGGAAGGACCTAATATCCTTTAACAAAGCTGACAAACAGAGCACAGAATGATGATATAACTATTGCGAATGATTATCGCAACGTCTACGCTCATCGAAACCAAATGCATAACATAAAGCATCATTTCTTGTGATTCTTATTTGCTTTGTCACAAGACCACTCTTGTGACAGGGTGAATTTCATTGCAACATCAAGTTCGAAGCATTGGTATACTAGGGATGAAAGCTGCGTCCATAAAAAATATTATAGTATCTGTAATTGTATCACTTGAGTGTGTGGTTTAAAGCGAGAGAATACGTCAGTCACAACAGTTACTATAGACAAAATTCCTGGTTTCATCAATCAACCTCCTAAAAGTGAAAAAAAAAACTCAGTTATCTAGGAATCTGCCATCGTGATTTTCCTTGAGGGCAGACGCCGAAGAACAGATAAACGAAATATCTTCCAATAGCAAGTTGGTCATTTACTGGGACATGTGTATCGAAAAGTTAAGTCTTATTATATGAAAAGGGCTGAGGAATTAGGCAGCTTTTATTCTCAATCCTTAGATACACCTTAAAAACTTTACGTTTTCATAAAAGTGGGATCTACGCACTATAAATCATACAAGGACCGTCAGAGTATTCCCAATAGTTTACCTGCGGTAATTGCATGAAAACACGACTAAATAAGATACACAAAGGTGACCTCAAGAGAACATTGTATAAATAGGGTAAAGATTTCTTAAGAGAGTGGCTTGGAAAACCTTCGTACGTTTGCCTCGAGTTTTTTTAATTTAGTACTTTACATATTACGAAGGAATCCGCCGCCTCTTCGGCGATGTAGTGGATGGTTTTGTGTACGACACACACACACACACACAGATTCCATACTGACCGACACAATTAATTCTTCGTAAAGGGCATTTCGGTGTTACGACTAAAAAAAAAATGTGTTGCGTAAAAATACCTATAAAAGATTTTAACAATTCAGCCTCACCGTTTTTCTAATTAAAAAAGTGAAATCAACTCGGGAATATTATATATATATATTTATATATATATATATATATATAGATATATAAATATATATATATATATATATACCGAAGTCCTTCCCTTCTGTAGCAAGAATAACTAGCATCACACGTTTCTTTAGAGCATTTTCCTAAATAAAAGAAGGAACAAGGAAGAAATTATCCAAGATAAGAGGAGCAACATAGATCCTAATCCGTGATCAATCATCATTAAGCTTTGTCCACGCAATTTGCAGCCTTATCTTTGGTATCGGGCTATCTCTCAAGAACTTACAAACAAGCAATTACACCGGAACATCAAACGGTTGTACTCGCCTGTAACACGCCCCTGTACTTACGGGCCAGTGAATGACAGGTACGTGAATAATATCAGCAAGAGAAATTAGATAAATCAAGCAAAGCCACATATGTAAACTGTAAAAAATAATCACGAGAGAGAGAGAGAGAGAGAGAGAGAGAGAGAGAGAGAGAGAATAAATTTTCTGAAAACTAAAAGAAGCTGTTATGTATCTTTTTTGTGTGTTTTACATTCGTTTCGTTCATTTGGAGCTGATGTTGATTTTTAATCTGTTGAGTCTTTTAAGTTACTGAGCAGAACCTGGCCATTTGCAAAGCTTCTGAGATGGGAAGTCAAAATTTATTGCAAAAATACAGACGAATGTTGTCCAATTCTCTGTGCCCACAACTCCTCAAATATTTTGGCCATCTTGAAGTATAATGAAACGAAACTCTTCGCTTGCATGTACTGCATAAAGTGTGAATATCTGATCTAACCAAGTCTTAACTAGAAGAATTTGAAATTTGAAAATGCTGCTCGTATGCTGAAGTAACTTCTGTTCTGAAGAAAGTCCACGACTATCTTTTAACTGGATTATGTGAGGCTTCTTAGAACCTTATGATCTTTCTCTAGCAAAAAAAAAAAAAAAAAATAAATAAATAAATAAATAAAAAATTCATTAAAAAAAATAATCCCGGAGTAACTAGGGATCACTAAGGCATGATGTTGCGAACGCCCCGAAGAACATAATGTTATCTTGATCTGCCAAATCTGTTCAGTTGTTCAAAACGTATGTCTTAAAAGTTGAGAGACCTTATGACCTTCCCTAAGCAAAAGTACCAGTTTTCAATTTGTTTATATTAAAATCGATATCTTGAAACACACAATACTTACAAAGAAAGGAGCAATCGCAATTAAAATATTCTAAATCAGCATCCAGACCCTGAACCATCCAAAAGCTAATCAACTAACACCTCAAGAAATATTCCCTTATATTCACTAATTGATTCAACTTCTTTAGCGGAAGTAACAAACATTGGTATATAGGAAACTTTTTGGTTTTTATAATTTTAAGACGAAAGTCGACCTCTACTACGTTCATGAGTTTCGTTTATGTGGTGGTACTGAATATGAAATACCGAGTGGTTAGAATTTCTCTAAATGAAAGTGTAATATGTGTGAGAATGTGGAAACGGGGGAGTGACTGGTTTAGTATTAAATAAATCTCAAACCAGCGTTACTGCCTTTAGAGCAATTTTTTTAACAGGATGAGAGATATAGGAGAAAAGTAAAAACACAGGAAGAAGTTCGTGGGATAAACAATTAAGGGAATTTTGAATTTAGTCAGTGGCTTAGGTACCGATACCACCACCCCCAACCCACCCAATCCCGCCTGGGGATTTTAGTTGATACAGATATTTTTTTTTTTTTTATTTCCAAGCTATATAATTGCAGAATCTTCTTGTCTGCCACCTGAGCTCTGCAGCTTGTAAATTTCAGTGGACGTGATCGTTATTTTAAATATACATATCTTCTTTTTTTTGGCTCATCGCGTAGTTGGGGTCGCTGTTTTCTATTTTTTTTTTTTTTCGCGGGTCTTTCGGGTGTTTCTAAGAACGGCTCATTTATCATCTAGATATTTTTTCTCTCTCTAACTACTCTAATTCATAAGCGAGTTCATTCTTAGCTGCTTCATACAGATGACCTAAGCGAATCATTGTATCCCTTGGCTTTCGCTGGAAGACGTATATTTAGCATTTCTAAGCAAAATGAAAATGCTTCTAGTGTCCTGTCTTCAATGTGTTATCATTAACGTGCGTAAATCATAATACTTCACGGCTAATAATATCCGAGCTAAAAACTTGATAGTGCCTTCGCAAGTGGAGGTGCTTCGTTGCGCCACCGGACACGAGGAGGGGGCGGGCGAACGCCACTGAAGAACCGCCCCTATTCGCCCACCATCGAAGCGGCCTTTGATATGGACGGCCGTCCTGGAACTGGGCCTCAGAGAGACACGAACGCTCGCACATTTTGCACGCGGCTGTCTGGCGCGAGTGTTCGAGGAAGGAGACCCGACTTCTGCTCACCAATAAGAAGAGGACATAATCTCTCTCTCCCTCTCTCTCTCTCGATCCATCTACAAGACGGTACGTAACTCGTGTCCATCTGAGTGTCTATGAAGGGTTGGGTGTTGGGAGGGGCGGGGGATGGGAAGGGAATATAAGAAGACAGACAAAAGCTTAACACACTTAAAACTGTTGACATCCCATATATTGTCCATACATAATATACTGGAATGAGTACATATTTCTCTCTCTCTCGATCATCCTACAAGACGGTACGTAACTCGTGTCCATCTGAGTGTATAGGAAGGGTTGGAGGTTGGGAGGGGTTCGGGTGGGGAGGGAATATAAGACGACAGACAAATCAAATACTTAACACATTTAAAACTGTTGGCATCACATATATCCTCCCTACATCACATACTAGAATGATACATTTTGTTGTGATGACGACCCCGACACGGTGAAGCAATCTCCATGACGGAACGTGCAGTTGTTAGAGAAAAAAATCTTAGTCACATCAGTAAGTCACACACAAGTCATGAAGTTATCGTTATTTAATGGAATGCTCATATAGTCTTTGCTACAAACTTTTTTTCAATGGTTTTGACAAAGGAGAGGTGGGAGGTGTATAACAAATGACTTTTCACCAAGTTGTGATTCCGAGAAAATCTGACGCAATGAACATGCAACTCATTCAACAACTTACGCAGTAACATGGAGAGCAGGCTAACTTGCCACACATAATATCATGTCACATATTGATGAATATTATCTCTATCTAGGAATGGCTTTCATCGACACACTTTTCAAATGGTCGCCATTTGGAGATTTCAATGTTTGCAGTGCTTGATCAGGCAGAGGGGAATTCCAATTTCTGCCTTTTGCGGATCAATGCACTGAACTGCATTTCGTTGCATGTGCTAAAATTTAAGTCTGTATAATGACTGAATCGGTACGAAAAGTGGAATTCTCTTTTGCATGATCGAAGCAACTGTGAATACCACTGTCAGTTCTTGTTAGCCAACACTAATATCTTTCCAAGGTGATAAACAAATAGGCGCAACATTAAATGTAGTACTAAATCTTTATCCTATAAACAGTGCTAAACAAATTGCAAGAACTAAAGTTGATATTTACAAAAAAACAAATAATTATGTATATCATAAATAAACAAATAATTAGATAAATAAATGAATAAATAATGGGAAATGTTCTTGAGAGAGTGGAAAGCTTTGAGAACCGCAAGGTGTACGAATACTGGCCAAACGGCCACTTCCTTACTGCTAGCTGCAAATTAAGCGCAAAAACTCTCTAGTCACTTCAGCAAAACACAACAGAAATGAAGATACGTTGAGCGGCGCCAACTCCATTTCGTGGCAGTGTTATGTAAATTTACCATAGGCCTTTTTCCTCTCCAGAAAATTAAGAAAACAATGGAGGGTGATAAATCATATTGTGGTCTTAGTTTTCTAGAGATTTTTGCTTTTATGCTGCCAGTTTCGGTCGTAATGGTGAGAGGCTTTGCAGGAATACGTTTCAAACATTTGCATTTCCTCGTTTTCCTGTTATATTTTTTTATATAATGCAAAATGAAGTACTTGGTATTGCTATGAAATATCATTAATTACATCGTTTTTATATTATGGCCAGTGAACTAACACTGGCCTCTTGAACCAAGGAATAAGTTTTTGAATTTTCTTGAGATAATGAAACCAATTTCCCATTTGTTCATTACTTTCGGTTTTGTCTATCGCTGTTTTCTAAGTGAACGTGTTGTCTTAAGTTATATTTTATAAATATTAATATTGTTACAATACTCTCAGTTTTAATCCACAGTTCTGAAAATATTTTATTGAAATATACTTAAAGTACGTAAGATTTAGATACGATGTCCAGTGAATTCTTGAACGAAATGAAAAATGTCTTATGACAAAAGAATATAATAATAATAATAATAATAATAATAATAATAATAATAATAATAATAATAATAATAATAATAATAATAATAATAATAATAAAACTGAATATCGCATCAATATTGCTAGCCATGAATCTTTGCTAATATATTCATAATTTTTTTAATGCAAAGATCAATGCAACGAGAAATGTATTGTCCTTGTCTAGCTCATAACATAATAAGTAATAATACTAATTAATAAAAGACGAAGGGTGGGGACGAAGAAAAAGGAGCGAGACAACCCCCCGCCCCCCATTCTCTAGAAAGTTGGACGATTACACGAATCGAGTAAAGGATAAGGGACAAAGAATCCTGGTGCGGGCAAGAAAAATGAGAAAAGTAAGATACCACTGCGATTAGAAGATTCCGAATTCGTACAGAAAAACGTTTAAAATGGAGACCCAATTTGTGTTGTCGACATTATCCTAGTTTACCTCGATTTCTCTAATAAGTTCTCTGCCAAAGCTTCCTGAAGTTCCTGATGGTATTGGTGGCTATGGCCGACGCTGTTAAGACTCTACTTTATGTCTTAAAATCAATCAGTCTATCACCAGACTTAACGTCGTTTACTCATTAAGAAATAATATCATTTTACATGCGCGGTTCCTCAGTGTGACGCCAAATTCACTATCTAAGGTATTTTAGCGTTTTTGTAAGAGTAATCGAAAAAAATCTAGCGCGTAACCTTCGACAAAGGCGCGGAAGAAGAATGAGATAAACCGTAACTCTTTTAGTTCTTTCCTTACAGTTATACAGTACTAATTTGAGTCGGTATTGATTTACATGCTAGATGACTGATTAGCATTACGACATTCTGAATTGTGTTATCAAGCATCATTTCCATTACGAATTCTATCTGAATGCGTACATGGAACTGTAAAGGGTTGATACTCTATAACTGACTTGTTTTCCACAAAGCTAGTAGCATGTAATGAAAACGAAGCTTATATTTAAAAGCATTACAAACATGGGAAAATCATCAAAAGGACAAAACGTAAAAATCCATAATAACAGTGTTACCTGGATCATCGAAATTACGAAAATGAAATCATTTTTGTACACTGACCACGATAATCCTGTTGAAGCTTCAAACTAAATAAGCTCTGTAATATCTCTCTATTACGGAATTCATTACAATGCCAATTTAATCTGCCGATGTCTTAGTCAATCCCAGTGTCGACACGAAACCAAGGAAGGCCATTGCAGCTATGATAAATTGATGGATGTTAGATAATGCAGAAACGGGAAGACATTTCGTCAATTCGATAGCATTACTGAGAAACAAGCTAGAAGGCTTACGTGGCTGAGTCTTATACTTGAGTCATTGGCTAATATCTATCGCGGATGACTGCATAGGTTACAGAAAACTTACTTCTTTAGAAGCGTGAATTTCAAGTCGATGGCCCCTGTGGTGGGCTTGGTTCCATATGAATAGGTTTAATCCTCTGAATAATAATAATAATAATAATAATAATAATAATAATAATAATATAATAATAATAATAATAATAATAATAATAATAATAATAATCTCCAGGTGATGATAGGTTCGGTAATGTAACGGATTTTAAAACGGAGAAAAAAAAAAAAAGGACTTTCAGTTTTTTCCTCACGAAGTTCTTGAATGTAAAAACAGAAAAAGTCGGGTCGCTTAGTTCCATAGCAAGTATTAACTATTGACATTTATGTCCGCGACTATAGGATAAAAGTCGTGTCGTTCGTTAATGTCCAATTAAACGCGAATGATTCACTACTAAAACAATGCCGTTGGGTCATCTTAGTTCGCGAGCGCTGGTTGATAATGCTGACACTTAACTGGTTTAGCAGGATCACGCATCATCACTCCCATATCAATATTCAATTTCCTACAAAAACGGCGACAATTAGACATACCAAGATTCAATGTGAATTACTTTAGCGTTAAACTCCCAAAACTGCTGTAATTTACTAAAAGCTTTACTTGTGCACTACTGCGTTACACTAAGTCAATCGTGATAAAACAGAATGTTTATTTTAAAAAGAATATATGCTGTGTCACAATCTTTGCCCATTTTGTGTCTTCTTGATTTTCTCTCACCATTGTTACTTTGTAAAACTTCTTTTTTATATATAGTTCAGCAAATATTACGAAGCTTCCGTGAACAATTTCGACTTCCTTAGCTGCGCGAATTTATAACTCCGCGAATTTACAACTCCCTCTGAACTGTCCTCATCGCATTAGTGGAAAAGAAAAGGTTGGGCGTTTCTAACTTTCTCTCATGAAGTGATAATTATGTACCTCGAGATGACAAGCTTATAAAATTCGCCTTTATCCACTTTGAAAGAAATCTAGTGCCGCTCAGACGTCGCGAGTTCGCGCCTCCCCCAAGGCAATGAGAGAAAACAATTTATTGTGCAAAAAAAGAAAAGCTTACAAAGCACAGCACAAGAGGCAACCCGGACGCGGTATGCGTATAAGGGAAAGCCCTCTTGAATGAATGGCATTGCTGTGGCATTATACATACCTTTTCCACCCTATTGATTACTAGACAAACGTCATTCATCAGGGCTGATATGGTACTCGGGTAGTATTAAAAAATTTAAATACTTACAGATAACTATATTGGGAAATTACAATATGTTAAGTAGGAATTAACCATTATGTGATTGCACTGTATAATTAGTCTTTTGTATTATAAAATATGCAATGAAAAAATCACTGGCTCTATATCAAGATCAGTTGCTGACGCAGTGTGTATGGGCTCTGCCATGGAAGGTTGAAACCAACATTCTTTGGAAGCTTGAATTTCAAGTCAATGGCTCCTTTGGTGTGCTTGTTCCATGTGAATAGAAGTCATCTACAGAAATAATAATAATTTTGTGATAAAGCAAAATTGGGCATTAGCGCAAACACCCTCTCTGTCAAAGAACGAGGTCTAAGATGACCCTGTACCATTCGCTTGTCACCTCCACCGACTGAAACCTGTTTGACATTGATCCTCAGTTTACCAAATACGAAACTGAAGACAAGGAAAAGTGCTTATTTCACCAATGAAAGTTCATACTCTTCCTTTGTTACAAGCAGAGATAACGACAAGAAATCAGAGTAAATTTTAAAATTAATGTTCCATTTTATAAGTTACACAAAATCTTAATAGACAACGCAAATCTCTGATTAACTGTTAGGCGATCACTTCGAGACAGCAAATGAGTTTCGAGGTTACAATGGAGAAAGCGATATTTTTTTTCTCAAGAACTGAGATACTATCTTTTCGTCCATCACTTGTGATTGTTCATATGTTTACTTAGAATGTAATAGCTCACAGAGCAAGAGCCATAATGCTCAGCGGAAACCCCATCACATTTTCCTTATATAAAAAAAAAATTCTAATTATTCAATTTACGACGTTCCCAAAGGGTCTTCGTTTTTTTAACTAAGTAAATTAGGTACTCTGCACCATTCATCTTCGAAGTTTTTCCTTATGTCTTTCACTTGGGTATCCACATTTCGTCTCCATTGAGAAGACTTGTCTCATCATGACCTCTACACATTGCAATCTTTGTTTCCCCAGGACTCCTCACCTAACCCGTAAATTCTGGAGAATATCCATCTCTCTCAGGCTCTACAAGTAACCTCTCCTCTCATCTAGTACTAATTACTAGATCCCTGTATTAAGCAACCTGTTCCGACGTTTTCAAATGCGCATTATGACTCTAACGAGAAACAATAATGAAAAAATTATCTACTTGGCAAACTCCTCAAGCTGGTCATTGTAAATGTTGATATTCAGGTATTGAACTGAACTATATTTCGCGTCGCAATTTTAATTCGCCTGAAATTTAGACTCGTGTCCGTCTTTGTCAATATCAAATTTTAGTCTGTCTTTTTTTTTGTCATAATCTAAAGTGCCTCACTGTACTTTAAAACTCTCATGTTTAATAGTAAATCACTCCTTTTTTTTATTATCACATTCTTTCACCCTCAGCAAATATCACTGTACAGCTTCACTTTTATATTTGAGACTCTCCGTCCCGATGGAAGCGCTGGAGTTCGCTGTCTTATCAAGTTCTTGTGATGAGAGTGTAATGTTTCCCCACGAGCAACGGCCCATCTTTGCTTTAGACGTCACCGATAATTAATTAAGGGATAAAGTTTCGGTAAATGTTTCTTGCTGGACATTATTATTATTATTTTAAACGCCTTTCTTTAAGGATATCAGTTACGAACCGGAGAGCGAGACAGGAGGGGGATTATGAGCTACATCGTTTCATCGCGTTTTCATTACATTTTATGAAGTAGGATGCTACGGAAAATACTATACATCAAGGTGACCCGCGAATGCTGAGCTGTGTGAAAAATATTAATACATATATTAACAGCAAAATGAAAATTTATTCAGAGGAAATAGAACAACTGCATATATATATATAAGCACCTCAGCACTATAACGTATCTTAATTACCACGCGTACGTGATATAAGTTACGCCATTATGACAAAAAACAGTCATCTTTTTAATACTAATCCACAAGTTCGTCGTAGTGAGCTTGACTTAACAATGCAATAGTTCAGGAGTGATAAACAATATTTCTTGCGACAAGAAAGTATGAAAGGTACGGGAGAAGGTAATATTAATTTTAATGTATTAAAGAAACAGAAGAAGGTAACATTAATTTTAATACAAACACGAGAAACATGAAACTCTCATACACATGGAGTTAATATTCATGTCGGGCATCTTCGTAAGAACTGCCTTTGTAAATGCTCAAGAAACCTGCAGTTTCGTAAAAGGAAAGTCCAATTTCGATGCTCTTGGTTGTTCCTTACGAAATAAATGCAGGTTCGTATATTCTTTGCCTGCATTGGTGTGTGTGTGTGTGACCTATTTTGCTGTATGCTTCTTAATCACTGGAGAGTGTGGCATCAAAATTAGCCTCCCGGTTACTTGGTAAGTATTAAGGGATGTAGTTACCAACCAAAGGAATTTTTCCTTGCCCAAACACATGCTTATAACCATCTACAGAATAGAATAGGTCATTCAGCGCTGAAACGGAAATTGACAGTAATAATAAAGGTTTGAAAGGTGTAACAGGAGGAAAACCTCACAGTTACACTATGAATCAATTGTTGGGAGAGGGTGGAAAGTAAAATAGAAGATAGAGAATATGAACGGAGGTACAGTTAGAGGAATGAAATGGGGTGCAGCTAAGAGCCGAAAAGAGGCTACAAATTCCACAATAGATGGGTGAACTGGTGAGTGATTAGAGGCAATCTATGAACCTATCGAACGTGGGGTGAACGCTGCGTCACTCTTCAATGCATTTCTAATTACTTCTTCGTATTTGCACATTTGTCACCATATCAGTTCTTCTTTTGCTGGATATGCTAAAATAAATTATTGATCTCAACAGCTTCAACCCTTCCTCTTTCATTCACATTCAATATCCGCATTTCACTTCCTTAAGGGATGGTTGGCTCAACAATCCCTTAGTGTGAAACCTTAAGTAATTCCTTTGCATACATATGTGCGTATATATATTATATATATATATATATATATATATATATATATATATATATATATATGTGTGTGTGTGTGTGTGTGTGTGTGTGTGTGTGTGTGTGTGTGAGCGTCGTTAAAGGCACCTGGCGAAGCTACCAAGCGTTGTCGTGTTATTTTGTGTCGAAATAACACAGAAACGGTCGGTGCTTTTGATATTCATTTATTTTCTGGTAGAATTCCCGGCTTTTAACGTTAAACGTTGTCCAGTGACCATGGCATACGTTCACAAACATACATGCATACGTACATGCGCTCAACATACAAGTGCAGACACACATATATGTGTGTACATGTATGTATATATGCATGCATGCATGGATGTTTGCATACGTATGTCATGGTGTGTGTGTGTGATATTATTTTTCATAATTTTGTTTATGACTTATGCCTTTCCTCTGATAACTCTTTCTGTCAAATAATACATTTCATAGAATGTTCTCTGTTTTCTACCCTCACTGCACAAATTTTACATTACGCCTCTATCTGAAATATGCAACCGTTTGCAAGCTCTGAGTAAGGAAGAAAACGTGCAGCACACATAAGCGCTTATGAAGCGGGTTTAAGCAACAAAATAAATTCATTCGCACGTTTTACGCAGTTTCTTGAAGAAGAAGAAAATAAAATAGTTGCATGCCTTCTTATCTTAGTATTTACTGAACAGAACCATTTTCACAGGATCTAAGAGTATTCCTAGATCATTCTTTCTGCTATGGTTTGCTGGACGTACGAATTAAGAACATAACCACCGTATTTTTAGTTTACAAAAATGCATTTCGACCTGAACCGGGGTTGGGGGGAGTTCCAATAGTAATATTCCTTCTGTTCTTAAGCTATGCTTTTGGGAAGTTACTAGCCTTGCTCTGTTACACCGCACAGATGTTCGCAGTGCACATTTCTTCAAGCAGTTACTTTGCTAGCTGGGAAACCAGCGAAATGTCGGCCATGTTACATTCACGCTTGCGTGTGACGCATGCAAATATTTATATCTACTTGTAGAATTACATCCATTTACGACTTCAGGTTAATAATGTGGCAGAAATCGTGACAAGTCTAGAAATCTAAAGTCTCGTCGCTACCTGAGAGAAGCTTTGGTGTCAAGTCTCGCAAAACGTATAAAAGGAAAGTTTGTCGACAGTGCGCCTATGTTGTATAAAAATCCCTAACATCTGTTTGATGTTCGGCTTTAAGAATTATATTGCAGATATATAGCCTACAGTTTTTTTATTTTTCTTTACAGCCGGAATAATCTGATGGGTATTACGCTGCAAATATTGGCACTAATATTGGCACTAACATGAATGGACAAAGTGTTGCAACAGTAATGTCATCACATGATTATATGATATTGTTTTCTTGCCAAATTTGGCAAAAAGTCCAACATCGTATTTTTTCACACTGACTTTTTTACTATTTTCTCCACATTTTTTAAAATCATTATAGTTTAATTCTTCAAATGAAAAAAAAAATACATTTTAATTTAAAAATCTAAAAGAAATTCCTTTTGTATGAAATTAAAATATCTTTTCCAAATGTCCACGCTGTTTTACGCCATCATTTTCTCCGGTACTTCACGATTCAAGACATAGAGAGAGAGAAAAAAAACGTTTAATATAAGAAGGCTATCAAAGCGGCAATTAGCGTTTGTTAATTACATTCTGGGACGAAAAATTAAGTGACGCCTCTTCAACAAGAAAAGCTATTCAATTGCGATCTTGAGTTTTTTTGAAAGGCCGATCACACACATATTCATTTCTCATTCCCTTCGGCACATCTTCCGGCGAGTAATTAATGATGATTTGATCAGTCATTTTACAAGTGGCCACTGAAGCATTGGCGCCTACAATGAATTTCAGAAATGTCCACATTCATACCTCCTACAATGAACTTCAGAAATGTCCACTTTGACATACCTCCTACAATGAGCTTCAGAAATGTTCACATTGATATTTCCTACAATGAACTTCAGAAATGTCCACTTTGACATACCTCCTACAATGAGCTTCAGAAATGTTCACATTGATATCTCTTACTATGAACTTCAGAAATGTTCACATTGATATTTCCTACAATGAACTTCAGACATGTCCACTTTGATATACCTCCTACAATGAACTTCAGACATGTCCACATTCATACCTCCTACAATGAACTTCATAAATGTCCACTTTGATACCCCCTACAATGAACTTCAGAAATATCCACTTTTATATACTTCCTACAATGAGCTTCTGAAATGTCCACTTTGATATACTTCCTACAATGAGCTTCAGAAATGTCCACTTTGATATACCTCCTACGATGAACTTCAGAAATATCCTCTTTGATATACTTCCTACATTGGGCTTCTGAAATGTCCACTTTGATATACTTCCTACAATGAACTTCAGAAATATCTACTTTGATATACTTCCTACAATGAACTTCTGAAATGTCCACTCTGATACCTCCTACTATGAACTGATATTATTTTTTCAGTGAAACACATTTTCTTAATTGAATATTATGATTTCATCAAATAACCGCCTAACATATTTTGAGTGATCAGTCATAAATCATCATGTTCCAAATTTTTTTTATATTTCTTATTTCTAGTACATATCTTCGAATAGCATCTTCGCCTTTCAAACATGCATTGTACTGATTTGGCTAAATCTCTTAATTTTTTCGAGATATTGCCTGAAATTATAAAGCACAAAAAAGCAACTCAAGTCTTATCTAGACATAAGATCAAATAAAGAAAAGCTATTGCGACTGGATTTTCGACTCACAAATCCAACAACCGAAAAAATATACGAGAGAGAGAGAGAGAGAGAGAGAGAGAGAGAGAGAGAGAGAGAGAGAGAGAGAGAGAGAGAGATCGCGAAAATGTCAACTGTATTTCAATCTCTCCCAAAAAAGCTTGTATATAACGTCCTGTACACTGAGAGTAAATAAGCCAATATATTGGAACTTCCAACGAAATATTTCCCTTATTTATCTCAATTTTATCTGCCTCTTTCAAACAGTGTTAAAACAAAGAAGCAAAAAAATCATTAAAGACTGGAAATTCATTTTAGGAGATTATGCCTCCTGCAACGGCAAAACCTCCTTCTGTGGAAAATGAACCCCCAGAGATATAAAGGCTCTCTTGTTTTTATTCAAATGGGTTTTGCTTGAGCCGTTTCATTCAAGAGATCGCATTCAGGCACAAAATATAACGTCAATCTTTTTTTAGACGAAGAAGAAAACTACGAGTCTGCCCAAGGAGTCTCCTCACAAAGCTTACAGGAAACGGCAGGTCCTTCATAGTTCCTGAAAACTCAATGAAACAAGATTACAGAATGAAGCCGAGGATAGCTGAGAGAGAGAGAGAGAGAGAGAGAGAGAGAGAGAGAGAGAGAGAGAGAGAGAGAGAGAGAGAGAGAGAGAGAATTTTATAGGCGTGAAGCCAAGGAGTACGGCAAGATTTAAGTGATTTCATTAAGTGGTAGACAATGTTTTTTAATGTATAAGTATATGGAACAAAAAACTAACATGGCAGTTGAATCGTGAAATGAAATGATAGTGACGTAAGGGAGATTTTTTTTTAAAGAACAGTTGCAAAGTAAATGAAAATGCGCCCTATGTAGATGAGTTAGCGTTTTATAATCCTTATTTATACCCCTGCATCCCTCCTTACTATCAATGGTCAATTCAGTGTCTGAAATATCAGGCAGTCGCCCTCCTTTTTAGAAGTAGTCGAAACTTCATATTTGTGAAAATTTCACAGCAATAATACCCAATGACCTACAATACTGGTCTCGTTCCAGTATTTAAGTGAGAACAGCAGCTGCTGGCAAACTAATAATCCCTTGACTCGAGAGAACTTAACTCGAAAGACCTGCAGACCGTCGAGAATTCTTATCAGCGGAGTCGGGCAAACCTTTGTCAGGACATGAGCAGTTGAATCACTTAGTCTGATGAGATGAGCATTGTGGAGTCGCCGAGCATATGATTCGACAAGACGTAAAAAAGGCATTTCGACAAACTCACGCAACTCTGGCCACATTGTGTATATTCTGGATCAGAACTATTTCGAATTCTTCTCCTGGCCGAGGTCACGTCTCCATGGGATGTCAAATCTCCATTAGGAGAGCGAGTCGTGGAAATTCTACTTGATGGCGCCATCCGACATGAGATGCCGGACCATCTTACGAGAATGAATTATGTACTGAGTAATATGTAATGCAGAATGATACCAACGTCCTTTTAAACTGAAATATAAAAAACGTTATTTCAGTTTCAGAGACCGGGATTAGATACATTCATGAATACCAATTAACTACTGAAGTTGAGGATCTTGAATGTCAATACAGTGATCCCTAAATCGATTAACGATGACAGGCGTAATTTCATTAACATTTAACCATCATCACAAAACTGATAAGGAATGAACACAGAGACACTTATTGATAATTGTCTGTACAATTTACCATTTATTTCCACAAACTGGAGCTGGTGTCTTCACAGACGGAAATCTTTGTATCTGTCATTTCAATTACTGGCAAATCAAGGGGGTGGGTAGCATGAAACCCAATTATAAACCATCTTAGGGGTCCCTACTATAACCCTGCCAAGTTTCACGCCCATCGGACCAGCTGTTAGGCCGTGATTGAATGACAGACGGACGGACAGACATAATGCCAATTCTAGCAAGATGAGAATCCTCACTGTTCTGAACTCACTCCAAGCATCGCATAGCGAATAAATACCCGAATGAGATCAATGCCATTATTCGGCGAAAAGGTAATAATATACAGAACGTCGGTTATGGATATAATTCCACCCATCACATGAAGCATTATTAGATCTCTTACTAGTCCACTGATGAGAAATACGAGTGATTAATACTATACGTTGAGGAGAGGCTTCGATTCTGAAGTGTTACTCGACGTGAAGTTGACTTATATGATGTAATCGTCGAACTCTAGTAGCATTGCGGGTAAATCCAAGGTGGAATACATGTTATTCCATCTTGGGTAAATCATTCTCGCACGACGTCCTTGAGCGTGAACGTACGTAGAGATTTAAGGTACTTACATGTGTACGTACGTAAATGTTTGATTGCGTCTATAAACGCATATGTTACATAGACACAAAAAGCACACATACGTCGACACAATGGAATGGAATGTAGAGCTTAGGCCAAAGGCCAAGCGCTGGGACCTGTGAGGTCCTTCAGCGCTGAAAGTGAAATTGATCGTAGAAAGGTTTGAAATGCACTAAGAAACAATTGTTAGGAGTGGGTGGATCGCAACATGGAAGATAATATGAATGGGGGTACAGTAAAGTGAACGAAAGGCGTTGCATCTAGGGGCCGATGAGAGGCTGCAAAGAACCTTTAAGATAATGCCTAAAGTGCACCACGTGAGGTGCACTGGCGGCACTAATCAGCTGCGGAAACACGTCGACACATTATAAATAACTTGACGTAGGCAACAAACAATTTGGACCAATTTCCTGACAAACCCTTTTTTCACCAACGTTAACCAAAGCAGTGAACTCTGTGCACTGTAGTTGGTCGACTCTGGTGGGAGTTTTTAGGGAGAGCAACTTCATTTCAAAAGACTTGGTGAGAGCCGGAAGGTTAACAATCTACAGAACCAGTCTCTTATAAGGAAAATGCAAATAAATACAATAGTTTCACATCTACACCTTTAATGATGAAATGGTTAGATTGTTTTCAAGATACTTTCATGGCTAAGTTGATAAAACTTCACTGACATATGAATTGATTATCCTACATATATTATGAAAACAGACTTACATTCAGGAGTTAGTCTGCAGACGTTTTGAAATAAACCACGAATTTGGAACAAAATGCCAAGATGAAACGAAAGGACTTGAGGGGTCATAAAGTTTGACCTATACATGAATTTCAAGGTCGTTCTAGATTTTAACTAATAATTATCAAACTTGTTGTCAAAGTTTCGAAGCTGGTCTGTTTATTCTTCGAATTTGATATATCTGCAATTGTCTGCGAGCTGTTATTTCTTCATTTCAGAAATTTGAAATAACTGTTTTAATCCTCTGTTTTAATCACCCTTGAAGTGGCATGGTTGTCTGCAAAACAAGTCAATTCCATTATTAATTGTATATCGACATATTCGCGTAAACGCACACCAACCTTCATTGGACAAAGACAGTGGATTATGACGGACTTATCACTCTCCGTAGGCGTTACTGGAAAAAAACGCAACCGCTGTAGAATCACTTCCAAGTTTTCAGGAATTCTAGACCGAACTTCAGAGAGCGGCGGTGATAATAACGGTGCATCTAACACATCACCGGTTTTGTGCGTCGGTTAGAAAAGTGTCGGACAAGTTGCAACAGGATTACTATTATGGTTATTAACGACAATTTACAGGGACGGGAGAGGTTGGTGGTTAGTCGGCTGTGAAAAGCCGGGGAAGCAACGGCCGCTTGTAATCGAGGGTGGGGTGGGAGGGGGAGGGGAACAAAAAATCGAAGCTGCAGAGGGTCTTCCATTATTCGTCGGTGATCACCACACTTTACCGCCCTTCCTCAGAACAAGGGCCCGTGTTGGCATAAGCCAGTTTAATCTGAACCAAGCTGTAGAACTCTAGAAGCTGCACACTAGACCCTGATCTGAACTAACCAACAAATGCAGTCACACTGCAGTATAATACGTCATAAACACGTCCGCGACTTATCGCACACACATCACTAACAGGTTGAATACAAGTCATCGACTTGTTGCTAATCATAGCTCGGACTTCCTTAGATTTATTAAGCATTTGCCAGAAGATTCGCTCTCCGCTTCAGTCGACTTGGCTTGCTTCCAACCTGTTTGTGGTGTGTATGCGATAAGTTGCCAACGTGTGCTAATGGTATGTTTTACTGAAGTATTGATAAATCCTAAGAAATAAAATTATTCTTACATCTCTTACATTCTCGCAGCGAGATTCTCAGAGCTCTTACATTCTCGTAGAGATTTTTTAAGATGATATAGTGGAAAACGCTATAATTTGGCCAACTTTCCATTTTATGCTTGGCAATATTTCGTAAATACAGGTGATTATCTTTGTAAATATAGATGCGAGCAGATTTTTCACGTGTTATATTAAACAGCCACTTCCTTAGGAGAGTAGTTTAAACTTTATAGCTTTAGCGTGACCAAGCTAAGCAGATTAGCTGTGATATCTTCCCTTTTAAATGCTGAAGCTGTCTAATTTGGGGGAGTTAAAAGGCTGCCTAGAATTTCATTAAATGAAAGTCTTCCGTCTTCTGGTGTTACTAATGAACGAAGTTTTCATTCCTAAGAGTTAATGCACATGAAACTAAGTTAGTTTCCCCAACATACTTTACCTCCTAATATCAGTTTTAAAAGGATTTACAGGTCGGGCCAACGCGCCAAATCTTATCGTGAGAACGCGCAACAGATACCTCTATTAAATAAAAGAAACTTTACAGATAACTATATTAAATAAAAGAAACTTTATCTAGCGTCCAAAGACTGCCCACTTTTGCATCGAGGATCGAGAAAACAGTTTTTAAAAACATGGAATGATGCAGAGGATCGTCTGTCTATTATAGAAAGTCTACTTTCTCCTAATACTTCATACATGTGAAGGTCTTCGTACCGAATGAAGATAAGAACAAAATTCAAGATATTAAATAAAAAAAAAAAAAAAATTTTACGGTTTTATACCGAATCGTTATTAGCCAGTGCGACTTTTGCAGTGATCCTGAGGCCCTAAAAGAATAAAATAAAAAAGGAAAAATGCCAGAGAGAGAATAATAGTGTGAGAGAGGAGACGCCGAGACACTCTGAGACCCTTTAGGAGAGACCGTCAGCCCGAATAAGCAGTCCCGAGGGAGGGCTATGCAGGTGATACATGATGTCTTTGACAAATTAGCCCTAAGGAAACTAATGGTCCCTCTCTTGCCTCCCTTTTCCTTATCGCTATTTTTGAGATCGTTTATTCCCACCAATAGGTAAATGAACCCGATCGTGCTAAATTGAGCGTCGCAAAAATTAGTTAAGCGGCACTAAGAGAAAAATAAAAAAATAAACGAAATTACTGCTAAGCCTTCCGTCATTCAAGAAACGAACGAAACGCTGTGGGATTACATAAAGAAAAAATTATTATTGTATAAACCCACAATACTTCATTATTTTACCATGTTATCTTATTTTTTTTTTTTTTTTGTACGTAAATGATCCGCAGAATAACTACATCTCTCTTATTCCTTAAATAACTAGAACGTTTGAAATCTCATAATTGTTTAAATGAATACTATAATTTCTGCAAAAATAGGAACACTAAAAAGGCAGTCGATTGGGAAAATTTATCTAGTTTTGTAGCATTTTGGTGTCGTTATATTTCCGCATTAATGATTTTAAAGATATTATAAGCGTAAAGGAACAAAAACTCCCACTGAATAAAAGAACTGTAGGGCGCCGCACTGGTAACAATTGGGATTTATACCTCATAAAGAAATGTTACGATCATAAAGTGAATGTAAGTCTTGATGTTGTTTCACGCACTATTTTGTGATACGAAACGACGAAATTTCCCTAAGGCATACTGGATTTTAAAAATCTTTAAAGATAGCAGGATATATGTTGTTATATCTTTTATTTGGTCAAAACTCTCTATCACGAGAGTTTATACAATGTTCTAATAAAAATGATAAAAGTTCGTGTATAATTTTTAAACCCTTTATAAAAGCTTTCGAACCCTTACCTGGGTTCATCTTCAGTCCAATTTGGACTGAACGATGAACCCAGAGAATGGTTCAAATGGTTTTATAAAGGGTTTATAAATTATACACGAACCTTTAACACTTTTATTATTGTGAACCCCTTAGAATATCTCTTATTATTTATTATTATTATTATTATTATATTATTATTATTATTATTATTATTATTATTATTATTGCTTGCCTAACTGCCATTGCAGACTATTCCACGAAGCTCGAACGTACCTATACCTATAGGTGACGAGAAGCATCTGCATACCTATTATCGCTTCATTCCATCTACTACGCTCTGGGTATGAAAAACGTGCGGCAGCATTTGACCCCCATCAACCTGTGCGACCTTTTCCGGGGCTCTATTTTTGATTTTCATTCTCTGGCCTAAAGGAAGACACCACCAGCATTTTCCTATACGTCATAATGGATTTGCTGTTTATAACGTGAAGTTTAATCTCGGCTTCAGAAGAGACAATAGCTTAGTGAAAGCACATTTTTATATATATATATATATATATATATATATATATATATATATATATATATATATATATATATATATATTCCAGTATATTACTGTATTCATGGATCTATTTGGTTTTTGTTGATAAACGAAAATTGTATAGCCAGGGCGGCAAGAAAAAATTTTCTCTTTTATTTTGCAGCTCTGGCCATAATTGAATCAGGCCGGCTTCTTAAGAATAGGTTCGCCTTACTTCCTTTTGATAATTTATTGTAGTATCATATGAAGACATCACTTATTAGTAGAAATGCTACAATAAATGTTATACATACATACATACATATACACACCCTAACATATATATATATATATATATATATATATATATATATATATATATATATATTATATATAAATCTGCAAAATCAATTCACACGGAGGATGGTCTAATGGAAAGCGACTGAGTTTAGTTTAACGGGAATATATCGTCCTCTACCGGCCCTTGACAAGGGGAACTTAGCAGTAAGAACTTCACGAAGTACGAACGAAAACTTGCGATAGTTAGAAAGAAATTCAACAAGAAACACTTGAACACCCATATGAATGGCTTAGAAACAAAACGATTGCTAGGACAACTAATAGAAACAAAAAGTAACAAAAGTAGACAGTAACCTTTTTACATAACAAAAGTAGACAGTAACCTTTTTACATAACAAAAGTAGACAGTAACCTTTTTACATTAAACTAAAACCAGACAAGAAATAATGGATGGAAACTAGGACTGAAGAGATACAACACATTTCATTGCGGGAACTTCTTCGCATACAAGATGTGTCACACATGGAATAAACTGCCACCAGAAGTTGTAAACAGCAACAGTGTGGAAGAGTTTAAAAGAAAGCTAGACAAAATCATTAGGACACTGTGAAAGCATAATAAAGAGATAAGTGAGCACACGATGTCTCCTCGGATGGACTAACAAGTCTTTGAGACATCCTGATCCTTGTAACAAGGAAAGCTAGAGGGATTTTCGTGGGCACTATAATTGCAACAAATATCACTTAATGCCTCATTCCCTATACCTTGGGAATAACTTACACCTAGAGTCAATGCAATTGTTGAAAGCGTACACTCCTACCAGGATTCGAATCCGGTCAAGACAACCATTTTGAACTGTAACTAGACCGATCGCCGAGGTCTGAAACCCACTCACAAGTCGACCCTCTGACAATGTCTAAAGCCCCGTACACACTATGCATCATGATGCTCGCAGTGTTAGATGGATGCGTTGAAAAACGACTTTTTTAATGACCCAGAGCCGCAGGTTCGAATGTTCGAATCCTGGTCGGAGCCGAGGTACTTATCGGTTCTAGTGCCCCTTTGGTGTAGTAAGTGATCCTCAAGGTATAGTGAATTCTATATCAAGTGATATGTATAGACAGATAAAGATAAAGATATATATCTATATATATACGTGTGTATGTGTATAGAAATATGTATTACCTATATAAATGCACACAAATACGTACACACACACACGCATATATATATATATATATATATATATGTATATATATATATATATATATATATATATATATATATATATATATATATATATATAGTGTATATATAATCCATTGGCCACTTCCCTAAAACTATCTTACCACAACGGTTAGGCGATAAGATCTTTCGATCGCGCTGGCGATTCTGGAGTTGTCGTCTTCTACTAAAATCTTAGAAAGTGACAGAGAAAATGCGGAACAGAAGCATTCCTATTTGGTTAGGATTCGTGCCCGGAAAGAAGACTTAAAAAAAAAAAAAAAAAAAAAAAAAAAAAAGAAAAAAAAAAAAGAAAAAAAAAAAGAAAAAAAAAAAAAAAAAAAAAGAAAAAAAAAAAAAAAAAAAAAAAAAAAAAAAAAAAAAAAAAAAAAGAGAAAGGTGTTCAAAGCAGGAGTGGATAAATACAGTGACCTGCAATGCTGAACTTCATTTTATGCGTAAACGACATTTGCCGAAGTCAGGAGGTTTTTTTATAACTGAACTGAAACAGGACCATCCACTCGCTCCCAGATGAGGTAATTCTAAGTACTTTTGGATTTTGCTAAAATGAAATCCCATTAGTCCTGCCCGATAGAATAATATAAATCTAACAGCCGCTTAATCCCGTTTTAGGTTGTAAGCCATGTACATACACACACACAGACACACAAAAACACACACACACACACACACACACACACACATATATATTATATATATATATATATATATATATATATATATATATATATATATTCATATATGTATATAATGTCTGTGTATATATTTATACATATACAAACACACCCACATACACACACGTACACACACACACACACACACACACACACACACACATATATATATATATATCATATATATATATATATATATATATATTCATTTTAGGGGAAATGACATTGGCCGTTAAATGGATCCTCAACGGTTAATTCACTTATCGTTGTCTCTTGTCTCAATCTCATACGGGTTCGTTTTTGGGATTCTCCCCCTCCCTTATTAACACCATAATTTTTTTTTATTTTACACAATATATATATGCCTTAGCAAGCATTTATTTAAAAGTGCATGATATCCCTAAAAAAAGGGGAGGAAATTTTTGAAATATACCAAATTTATGGCCCAACATTACTTAAGTAAAATATAGACTTAATGATTGTCCACACTTCTCTCTCTCTCTCTCTCTCTCTCTCTCTCTCTCTCTCTCTCTCTCTCTCTCTCTCTGTTGTTCATGTTTTGTGCCCATGTAACCAACCATATGAATATCATGCATTCTCTCACGTTTTTTGTTCTGCTCCCACGTTACAACCTATTTGAATATTATGTAAACAAATAAAGACTACTTGAGTCTGCTCTTGAAGAACGCGTTTCTATACATGTCCTATTAACGACAGTTTCCCTCCCTCGATCTACATCAAAACTAATTTAAGGGCTTCGTGGGGGTGACAAATCATCGATCAAAGGTCCCAAATCCCATTAGCGAGGAGACAAATAATCTTTACTTTTCTATACAAAACTGAATACGACGCATGCGAAAGAATATGATTTGCTGTTGGGTTATCATTCATATATATATATATATATATATATATATATATATATATATATATATATATATATATATATATTGACTTTTTTACTCAATGATATAATAGGGACCTTCCAATATTTTTATTTAACGTTGTCTCGCTAAAATTATATAACAAATACTTAGCATTTTCCCCTCAACTGATCATTAGGAAGATAATTTGCATCATTGCCGTCTGATATAAAAATATGAAATCAAAACCTCCTATGTTGGAAATAGCTCAAGAGTAAGGCGATATAAAAGCACTGAAGTTAGTAAAGAAAGTCACATTTGGTTTGCATGTCCCTAATGGCAGTTGTAACGCTTGGAAAAATTCAATAGACATTTAATAATGAAAAGCATAATTCTGCCCCAGGTATTATATCCCTGAAACCCAAGGAATTGTTGTTGCCAAGATGAAAAGTTGGTTACCAAAGGTAGAGATTCAGTTTGGGTTAAGTAAATACGTGGCGCGGTCTGAAAAATATTTCATGTTCAAAACTGTTAAGTATCACCGAAACTATAATATTATCCTCCCAGAAGGAGAAGATCTCCCAGATGCCTTATTCATGAGCATTACCTTGAGGAACGACAATTATCATCCCTTGGCCTCTGATCTGGAGGGTTAACGCTCATGAAAGCTGCCGTTATGTAAATAGAATTAACAGGAGCAAATAGATGTTGATTTCTCTCTTCGCTTCGATAATGGCGCGCTAGGTCTCACGAAATGCCAAGTATAGATGCTGCAGTGATTAGGAGAGGAAGTTAGAAATAGCTTATGAACTAACAACATCCATGAGTCTAACAGCGTTCATTTCTGCTACATCTTTTTTTTATTAATGTATTTTTTCGTTTTTTTTCACTTCCAGAGCAAAATGGCGTCTAGCACCTGCCGATTCCATCTGTGCCCAGCTGCGCTATTGCTCCTGGTGGCCATGTCATGTCTAGCAGCCCATGCCCAAGCTGTCGACTGCAGGTAAATATAATGAAACATTCTCGTCAAATGCTTCCAAGTCTACATTTCTTCGGTCATGTGGTACAAAAATAATCACACCATGTAACATCAGGAACAGTCTATGTCAAGAGTTAAATTTTACTTCATTTCGCCGACGTGAGTGCGAAAAGCGTTTGTGGTGGTTCTTGAAGAATTTCTAATATTTACCTGAACCATATCTTACTATAATGGGCGTAATGTCTGTCTGTCCGTCTGTCATTCAATCACGGCCCAACAGCTGGTCCGATGGGCATGAAACTTGGCAGGGTTATAATGGGGACTTCTAAGATGGTTTATAATGGGGTTTCATCCTACCTCCCCCGCTCTGAAGGGAGGGGGGTGGGGGTGAGAAGGGATTCCCTGAAACGGAGCTGGCTCTGCCGAGTTACGAACTGGTATGTTTTGCCCTTAGACTTCTGCGCTGACGAGGCTGGTTATGTCTTAGGTCTTTACACGAATTTTCATACATAATTTCTATATACATATGTTTGCTGGTATTTAGAAGCGATAATAACTGAACGTTATTTTTATAATATCATTAAACTCTGAATCGTATCGATCGCTATGAATAGCGCTTGGCTTGGTTACTCTGAAAGTAGACAAAAAACTGCTATAACGAAGTGTTTCTTGGAGTTATGCTTAAGAATATGGTTGTCAAAAATAGAGGTAGATGAAAATGTTTATAAAAATGTTAATACCAGTATCTCTATCATAATTTTGTAAGGCATTACAGTCCTAGGAATTACAATGGTAAGGATATATAGAAAGCTATTATAAGTGCTTCTATTTCAACGCTTTTATGATTGCGTTATCTCCCAAGCCATTATTTTGCAGCAATTAAAGTCAAAACTGGACATGCCATATATGGGTCAGAACGAACGACCTTGAAGTAAATCTTGCGTTCTAAGGCAGGGTGTGGGGTGGGGGTGTAGGTGGGGGAGGGGGTTAGGGGTGGGGGACGCCGCCGTCCTCCTACCCATATTGCCTCCCATGATTAAAAGTAATAACGCAGTCAGTCAACAAAAAAATCGCTCTCTTCCCCCCAAGAGGTCTATTGTATGCTGGCGGGCATAGGCATAATCCCTTATTTCCTAGTGAGAGAAAAGTGAGCAAACGCTGAAGGAGAGAGGTTACCGAAGGGAAATGGTAAAAGGTGAGCCAACGAACGAGGACTAAAAACGAGAGGGGCCTCCCCGTCTTGTTTGCCCGAGGGATGAGCCCCCCTGGCGCCCAGGCTCCTAAAACTCCTCTGATTGGTTGTTCTGTGATAAATGATGATCGTGGTTACCAGGATTAGCGCTCGTGTGCGTTATAGTTTTAAGGAAGCTTTCAAAACTATATATAATAAGGCAGTTATAAAAAAAATGCGACTAGGATATATATATAATATATATATATATATATATATATATATATATATATATATACATCGAGTTACAACCTCGGAATTAATATATTTTCATATATGTTAACCGAAGGGGGTTAACATATATGTAAATATATTAATTCCGAGGTAGAGCGAATTAGATATTAAAGGACATTTGTAGCTCGATGTATGTATATGAATCACGGTAAATGTGATATGACTCATATATATACATATCATATATAATATATATATATATATATATATATATCGAG
>NC_061106.1:33849071-33859071 GCF_015104395.2 Macrobrachium nipponense
TTGCATTTTCAATCATATCAGCAATATAAAACCGTCAAGTTCGGCTTGTGGTGAATCATTTCGCCTTCCTCCTCCAAGGACAAAAATCCGTGAACTGTAAAACTGTTCAGAACACCAGAACTGCTCAGCGAGTAAACGGCCACCACTTGTGCTCGTGAGTTTTCTGTGCTGGGATGCCCTGTACTTTTTTCAAATTCTAGGAATCATTTATCTGGGATTAATTCGATATCTATGGATCTATCTTCATCGCATTTCAAAATGTTAATCACATTACGTTTTTTATGTGTATTAGATTTTTCTGTTGGTAGATTAAGTGAGCTAGTTGACAGAAGCTGCGTCAATGAACGTTACATATAAGTCATTATTTAATAATGCGTGCGTGTTGCTAAACATTGATCCCGCTTGTTTATAGATAGATATGCGTATAGACAAACATAGCTCTAGCTGCCATCCTGCCTAATGTGGAAACAAGATGAACCATAGGTCTAACGAGGCTGGACATACAGTGGTTCATCTGTTTTTATCGTGAAACCCTGTTAACCCCTTCTATCAACCTCTACCTCATCTTATGACGAAACTTCATAGAATTAGTTTTACTCACGATAAAATGAATATGCGATGAATGCCATTCATCCGAGTGATTTCTCTTTTTCTGCCTAGAGAAACAGGGAATAGAGTAATCATTTAAGAAAAGTGAAGATCTCACTTGATCTGAGTACTCTTGGGCTCAGTGTGAATGAACTGTGGTCTGCCTAGGCTGGAATAAATTACAAAATTACTTTGGAGAACCGTAACCACCATGCACTTTGATTTTTTGAATAAAATAAAGCCATATCCAATGATTTTTTATTCCATTTCCAATTTCAGGAATATATATATATATATATATATATATATATATATATATATATATATATTACATATATATATAGTGTGTGTGTGTGTGTCTGTCACCAGATCATATTGTTATAAGATTTTCATATATCCAGTCTGTTTCATGAAGCAAGTTTTAATAGCTAGTCAAAAGAATGCGGGAAGCTTCAAAAAAATATCTTTCAAATGGATGGTCTTTCACCCTGCTGAGACTAACGCTCGTCTCACATGAAGCATTACCAAAATAGCCGAACTGCCTCTTTCGCACTCTCTCTGTGACACTACTTTATGACATCATGACTGCACGACTTTAAGACATTTTCTTGCTTAGTTTGATATACTGAAGCACTGATTTCCTTTCAAATTATAGCACCTTGACCGATGGATTTTTCGCGCCGATTTCACTACTGGGTCATTTGTGGCAAAATAATCACATGATGATGAGGGAACTAAATTTTTAACATGGTCTAACTAATACACGGATCAGTCGGTGTGTTTCTGTTGAGCGGCCAGTACGGAAGAACCAGACATCAAGGATGTCTGGTTCTTCCGTACTGGACAGTGAATTGTCAAAAAGGACGTCTTATGGTAAATAAAATTCAGAGAAACTCCAAAGTTCAAAAAGTGCCATGAGGTTCTGGTTTCCTGGTGATTTCACTTCATTCTCACTTCATGATTCCATGACATATGATAGCAGGAGTAAACTGAAGGGTTTCAGCGTGCTTAACGAACTCTCAACTCCCACCATTTTGCTTCTTCAAGAGCAACGTAAATCAAGTTTGACACACCCATCATCAATTTATAAAAGAAAGAGAGAGTGACTACCCATCACAATAAACTATGGAGAGAAAATAGAAATAATAAAGAATTCACTATGGAAATTTGACCAATTTAAAGATTGGAATAATAATAATAATATATGAATACACGGGAACAGGCTGATTCGGACCATGTACTGGCTCATTCGGACCTTTATCCAGGCTTATTCGGACCTTCATATGATTGGCTGATTCGGACCTAATATACAGTGGCGGCTCCTGGCTATCATTCATAGGGGTGCTGTAACATAAATTTTTTTTCAATTCCTTATTATTAACTGCATAAACACACTTCATAATATATATATATATATTATATATATATATATATATATATATATATATATATATATATGGCACTATATACAATGCCGAAAACTTAATTTCTTCAGTTCCGTTTTTCTCTGGCTATGACTGATTACTACTGCTGGATGATTACCTTAATCAAATTTGAAACTGTAAACAAAACTGAAAAAGTATGAAAATGCTAAAATTCAAAGCAGTAACTTTTGGCAGCGGAGAGACTGGCGGACGGACTGACGGAAAATTGAGAATATGAGGTTACATAAAAAGATAAGGTTTATGTAAACTAAGCGTAGCAAAATAAAAATAATTAAACCATTAAAAAGAATAAAAACTCGAAAACAAAAACAATTAGATAGTACAAAACTGAGTATGACAGAAAAATAAAATAACATGGCCTATATAAAACAAAACGACTAAAGAACACCCACCTAAAACCAGACGCATGCATACACATACACTTCTCTCTCTCTCTCACTGAGGAAGGCGTCAGAATCGCTGCCGAAAGCTATTTTGAATTTTAGTATCATTGACATTATTTTGACTATAATTTTTTCCCATTTATTGCAACTCACCCCTGAGTTGATTATTCTGCATTACATTACAAATCATTAGTATCGTCACTGATTCGATCACTATCACTAATACTACATATTGATTAGGCTATTGACGAATTCCAAATCACACCTTCGCCCTCCAGGCTCCAACAGCTAGGCTAACACTGCTCGAGAGGGCAGTGCACTATTGCCGTTGTATCCCATAAAGTTTCCGTAAGCGCTTAGTTACGTTTTTCAAGCGATGCTTGTTTACTTTTGGCCTTCTATACGAAAACAAAGAAAACTAAATTCTTACCTTACTTGGTAAACTAAATTATTTAATTTTCTAATTGTGAACAATGTTTCATCCGAGTCTGTCACCGATGTGTGTAATATCTGAATCGATGTGTTCGTCACTATTTGACCATATAATTATGCACTGTTCCTCGGCATCATTATTAACATTTTGAGGCTGTGTATCACTTATTATAACACTATTGTCTGGATTAATGTGTTCATCACTATCTGACGATATAATCATGCACTGTTCCTCGTCATCATTATTAACATTTTGAGGCTGAGTGTCTCATAATATAACACTATTGTCTTGCTCATTTTTACTGATTTTTTTTTCATTATCAGCTTCGTCTGAAGATGAGTAATCTTCAGGAAAAAAGACGTTTAATATGTAATCTTGTGAATCATATGAATCCACTAATTCATTGTCGTCCTGAGTTTCACAAATTTCAATAGCAGTTTTCTGGGGAAAAAATTCGATATATAATCACGCGATTTGCGGCCACTCATGTTTTCTTCATTTATAGGCCATCTGCTGTATATGGTCACTATAAAGTATCGAACGGGATAAAACAATGAACTCGTATGCATGATAATGGATTGGCGATCTGGGAAGATAGAATACTTAGTCCGCATAATTATGGTTGCCACTTGATCTTTACGAGTTTTGCAGAGATGCAGGTATATATAATATTAGAAGTTTCATTGTCTATGAAACGTGAGCTCCAAAAGAAAATATATTTTTTGAAATCTTGGACAGTTACCATTTGTGCATAGCAAATTAATTAAAAGCGTGAATTCTGGCATTGAAAATCCTTCAGTTGAAAACACTGAGTATCGCACTTGTTTAGCGTACTACCTACTAGCGATAAAAACTGTATGCCCATAGGAGATTGTGGAGGTAATTGATCACTTGTTTACTGCACCTATTCGTAGGATATGATGATCATGAACTTCGCACATAGGGATTTGAACGATTTAAATAAATTTCGTTATATTTAAGGTACATTACTAATATATATATATATATATATATATATATATATATATATATATATACATATACATATATATACACGCTATATATATATGTATATACACACATATATACATGTACATATACATATATATGTATATAAGTATATATATAAACATATACATATATATGTATATATACATATATACAAATACATATACACATATATATACGGATATATATGTGTACTATATATGCATACATATATATATATATAATATATATATATATATATATATATATATATATATATATATATATATATATATATATATATATATATTCATACATACATAATATATAAATTCATACATATATATACATACATATTTATATATATATTTACATATATTTATAAACATGCACTGTATATATATACATACATACATATACCATTACCTACCTATACGTATATATACATATATATATATAATATTAATATATATATATATATATATACATATGAGAAGTATTATTTTTTCCTTTCTTATTTGTCCCAGATATATTTACAGATAAGTTTGTAATAAGCATAACAGCATTTATGTATCAGTATATAACTCATTAAATCATATAGGAAATAATTTTATAATATATTAACAGATTGATGTACATTAATCATATCACCAGCATATTCTGATAAGAGTCTTATCTTTTATAATATTGTACTTGAATGAGAAATTGTTTAAAAGTAAAATTATATTGCAATTTGTATAAGATAAAATTACATGAATGCGCCATGAAGAAATTGCTGCTGAAAATGCAGATGTGGAATCCGCATCGGCATACAAACCTGGATATCTGCCCCGTAGACTTTTTATTCCGTATAGCAGAGGAAAATTCTGGACTCGGCAACACTAGCCCAGTGCTCCCATCAGCCTTACGTGCGAGCTGGCTACATGATCACCTTACAAGCAAAATAAGAACTGTTGAGCACCAGCAGTTCCGCATATTGTTTCAATTATTATTTTTTAACAAAAACAAGAGAATGGCAATCATTTTTAATGGATTATTGATAATCTATACTTAATTTCTCATATTCATGTATATATTCATAATTTTGAGCATATATATGAAATCTATAGGCGGTGCTGCAGTTCCATAGTGCCTGCTGACGAGCCGCCACTGCTAATATGTGTTTACATATGTAACATTGTTTTATGACATTGTTTCAATGTTTGTAATCATAATCATTCCAAAGTCTATTATGAAAATATATTGGGGAATTAAGCAATGGAAATCCACTCCTCTCACGTTTCTAGATCCATTTATTTCGTACAGTTACATATGGTAATTTTTAAGATAGTTCATGTAAAAATAAAGCCCAAATTAACCTAAATTCACCCGAAATAGCCCCTTGATTTACACTGGCCCATAGTATATAGTATATGCACATTTCTTCAGTAGCTGACCAGTTGTTATTTTCCTTTCATTATAGTCTTCCCACAGTTTCATGACACGCCCTCGTAGTTCCTTGACCTGCTTTCTCTGATGTCTCTTTAATTTGCCCTCTTTAACAAGCTTACTATGAGATTCGGGGCCTCTGTAACACGGTTTTTTCGCAATAATTTTTTATCTATGCATTTCATAAATATAACGCTTATTCAGAATACATATTATATCAACACATAAATTTTGAGTGCATTCTACACTACGTAGGTTGAATAAATTTGGTACTTATAATGTAAAAGTGACCTTTTTTGAAGACGGGCCAACTTACTCAGAGAAAATGTTTCGAACGCACTCGTTACGTAACTTATGACATCATTTCTTCCCTCTTTCTCTGGCAACAATGACATACAAATTTAAATACAAGCAAAGCAGTACACCTTTCTGAATTCTGGAACCTCCCCACTGATAATTGTCATAATGAACAAACCAACAAAATATGTTAATAAATACAAAAACATTTCGATTATTAGTCTAATTCCCAAAATGAGTTTCCAAAGAAATTACAGTATACTTTATAGGTCACAATCAGATTGACAAGATGTAGGGAGTAGTTGGTAATTACCAAAAACATAGTAGACAAGCTTGATTTGATAACTGCTATATCCAATGTCAAGCAATTTTTATTTATTGGCTATCTACTTATTTACAGAAAAAAAATAGCCGGTACCGTATATTGGCTTTAAACCTTCACCAATAATTATCGTCAGAATGGGGACTTCATGAGGCTCCACCCACTTTCGCCTTGTTATAATTCAGGATAACACTGAAGGCTACCATTGGCATTGTTGGATTAGAAAATTTAACTTCTGGCTATAAAAACTCATTTCTCGAGTAGTTGTAAGAAGCGCTAAATGATCCTCAAGGATCCCAGCAGTTGGTCTAAACGTTTAATTCATGTATATTGCTGCTATACTGTTGCGGCACTACTGCTACAGTAGTATTACTACGCTAGCACTGATACCCCACCCACATCTATGTATCGTTCCGCCATTCATAAAGTCTTTGGGTTTCAGAGCCGATGGCATTTCTGTCTGGTAGATGGGCGGGGCAACATTTAGTCAGAAGGTGTTTGTTTACCTTGCTTACGTAATGAATGTTTTTCGACTCTTGGTTAGTAATCATTGGCCATGGCGTCGGCTAGTTCATTTTTACTCTATAAAAATCAAAACTATCGGGTTTAGGTTATTGATAATGCTGGCAAGGAGCAAAGTCCAAAAAACCGTGTTACAGAGACCCTGAATCTCATAGTAGTTCACCTGATTCAGCATTTCCTTTGCCTCTAGCCTAAGTATATTAAAGATATAAGTGAATAAAATGCGAGGTTACTTTTTTGGCTTTTCTGTTCAGCTTATGATCCCACCCCCTCCACGTGGTTGTTTGACCTAATACTGCGCCGAAACACTGACCAGTTCTCCATTTTCCACACCTGGCTCTGCAACTACGTTAGGTCAACATAATCCATAAACTCTCTAACTGGCCCAATAACACCCACCTTTCCTGAAAGTTCATCAAAGGTATCCCTAATATCATTGCTATAATATAAAATTATTAGTATGGGTCCGAATCACCCAAAACAAAGGTCCGAAACAGCCAAGCAAATGGTCCGAATTAGCCTAAACAATTGTCCGAATCAGCCTAGTAAATGGTTCGAATCAGCAAAGACTAAGGTCCGAATCTGATACGAATCAGCCAAAATCCGAATAAGCCTGCATCCGAATACACTACAGCAAAATATCCACTAATATAATTTACGGGATTCAGTGTAGAAATATTGCAATATATATAATATATATATAATATATATATATATATATATATATATATATATATATATAATGATTAAGCTGTTAATCCTCCACCAACCAGTACCCATATACCTCAGGGTCATACTTTCCACACGATGAAATTAAATAGGCCGAGAGGCCAGATTGTAAGTCAGTAGTCGCTTGATAATGAAATGCCCTACGGCGAAACAGGTGACACGACAAAATCAATTAAATGGAAGAAGGAAATCCACGTATTTTTCACCAGAAATTGACGTACGAGAATCGGGAACAACTTCGCCGGTATGAAGATACCTGCAGGAAACTTATTGATGCCACTAAAACAATTGCTTTTAACGAAAATTGTATAAGAGAAAAACTATGCCCTAAAAGTATATATGTATATATATATATTAAAAAATATTATATATATATATATATATATATATGTGTGTGTGTGTGTGTGTGTGTGTGTGTGTGTGTGTGTCTTTTTCTGTCCGATAGATTTTTCGAAGATTATACAGTCGTTACTGAAGAATAATAAAAGGAAAGAATCCACAAAAACTCGCTGCGTTTCATTGATAATTACAAGAAGTGTTATAATCAATTCTAACAAGTTATCAGTGTGTCAGACATAGTGGCATAGCCTTATGCTTCTAGTAACTAAATATGCAGTTAACAATGAAGAATACGGTTGATTCACTGTGTTATATTTCAGAGCATAAATTCGGCAGCAGACAACTGTTTTTGTTATTTAGAAATGCACCCTAACTAATATTCCACACACACAGACACACACACATTCCCTCAAAAAATCAGGTTCTAGTGAATGCGATGTAATCAAGGTAAAGCGTTAGGCCTATATACAAAATAAAATACTAATTCGCCTTTCATATTAGACTTGGGTTAATGCCTCTCAGTCTAGGATTTTATATAAGCCTTATATTATCAGGCACTCTAAAATTGACTTCCGTTTCCTTTTACAGATTGGATGAAAGTATGTCTGACTTTTCCCGTATTGCTGCAACGAGGATATTTTCTACAAATAAATTTTTTTTCCATCAATTCAGCACTATCTCTTTTATATTGCTGAACAACCACTCCAACTACCTCTCTTCGCTGTCTTAAGCGCTGAATGGCTAAAAGTACTTTAGTGCCACACCGTCTGTTTTAAAAACTTCTGGACCAATAAGCTTCCAGAAGTACTGCATTTTTTCAAATAAACGTTTCCTGAATCTTTCTACCACCAACTGGATATAAGAATAAGTTTGGAATTGGAATTTAAAATTTAGGCCAAAGGCCAAGCTCTGGAACCTATGAGGTCAATCAGCGCTGAGAATAATGTTGAAACAACTGTTAGGAGAGGATGTAGAAAGTATGTTGGAAGACAATACGAACTGAAGTACAATGAAAAGGATGAAAGGGACTCTGTAGCTAGAGAACCTTAAGCAATACAGTCAACCGCGTGAGGGGCACTGACGGCATTTTTTCCCTATACAGAGGAAGAGACCAGCTTGAATGACTGAAGAAGATTCAATGTTCCTGCTAGTCTAAATTCCACAATGAAAAAACAAATCTAGACTTAGTAAATTGCTTTACCTATTTACTGATTTTTATCCCGCCATATTCTGAGTATTAGTACTACTATATAAAGCTAAATATTTTCATGCAGACTAGCCTTCGTAATGAATTACAAGTACAAGTCCTACCTCAGGTATAGCCTCCAGTGTGCTTATGCTCTCCGTCGGCTTTTCTAAGGTCCTTGGGGTTTTCTGTGTCCTTTAGATATATTCCATAAAAAAAACGAACTGGATATTGGTACGGCAGCCGTACCCCGATCTCGGTAGATATTGGTACGGCAGTGAATTGCGCATGCGCGAACCCTTGTTTACCGCCTCACGCATATCCATAATCCAAAGACTATATACTGAAGTATATGCACAGTTTTTGGGCATATCAGTGACAGCAAGAAAAATGGTGACGGAACAGCATGAACCGCGGAATAATACATTACTTTTCACCGAAAAACAGATGTTTTCAGGCTTTAACTAGCTGAAGAAAGCCATAGACATCTATGAAGAGTGAAGACTCAAACTTTCAAAAATTGGGTAATTCATGGTATATATGTAGGTCACGAACGATCGAGTCGGCCCTGAAAAGAATTCCGAAGAGGAGATTCAAAGATGATTATATATAAATATATACACTACCATCGTACCTTTGGTGACTTTCTCGACCCTTTATTCTGCCCGACATCGGCAGTTGCAAGGGCCGTTATACACTTTACAATATTCTTTTAATTCACTGCATTGGGTATATTGCAGCTGTCGGAGAAGACGATAGAATTTACCAGGTAGTGAAATGGCAAAGTTAAACCAAATTCCAGCATTATTCCATTAAAATCGGGATAGTGTTGTTTTTGTAGTACAAAAAAGCGGGACAAAATTCACAAAAGCTAAACAAACAAAAAAAGGGGGAGGGACATTTTGCTAACTGAAAAAAGGGGGACAGATGTTCAAAAAGGGTGACTGTCCCAACTAAAAGCCGAACTCTGGTTTACATAATACAGTATGATTAGCAAACTGGCAAACGGATACAGCTAACTGCCGTATTTACAGCAAGTCAAGAGCGCAAATACGGCACCAATGACAGAATCTGCCGTACCCTCACCGCACTATATTATTTGTACGGCAGGAAGTCTGAAATTGACGCATGCGCAATTCACTGCCGTACCAATATCTACCACGATCGGGATACGGCTGCCGTACCTATATCCTGTGCCAAAAAAAAACGTGAAACTTCATAGATATCCTCATTACTAGCACCACTTCATTTACAATCATTAATTTTCTTTACTGTATTTCTAAAATGAAACCTAGGTACTTCTTAGTGTTCAACTTCCTTTCTAACATCACGATAGTGGCA
>NC_061106.1:33864071-33904071 GCF_015104395.2 Macrobrachium nipponense
ATTACTCTTTTATTGTAACTTTTATTCATTCTGTATAAGTATCGTAACAGTGCCTAACAAAAAAAAATATATATATATATATATATGTCTAGTATTTCATACTATGTCGGATATAACATATGTAATTTATTTGCCAAAAATTAGTAATGTACCTTTTATTTACACTTGCACAGCCCTTTGCGTTTGGCCTGAGTAGACTGTCATTCAGGTGCTTGTATTGTTCTATATATATAAATTAATTCAGCATGTTTATTATCTCAATAAGGTGGAAGGTTCTATACAGTTTATACAAGTATATAAGCATTCAGATATAATACTGAAGAGATAGTTTGCATCTTCATCACAGTATGCCTAAGATATCGAGAACAAAATAACTTAGAGCTTGCTGTGCGTACTACGTATGTAAAACCTAGTATTTGAGGGGACAGAAGGAATGAAATAGGCTAAGTTAGCAATTTAAAGAGAGAAGGATTACGTTTTAAGTGAAAAATTAATGTCTAGTTTCTTATACACCGAAATTTAAGTACAGGTTATATTAGCAAAACCAGCCGGTTTCAATATGAGAGAGAGAGAGAGAGAGAGAGAGAGAGAGAGAGACGAGAGAGGGAGAGAGAGAGAGAGAGAGAGAGAGAGAGTACAATGAAAATCCCAACCTTTAATTCATTGAAAGTTTCTGTATGAGAAATATAGCCAAGTATAAACCTATTAGCATGACAAATTGGACGTGGAAATATACATATCCCCGCATGGTTATCTACCACGACCATTAAAAGTATCAGCAGGTGACGGAGGATGTATGGCAGGCTTATTTAGTTAAGTCAACAAGCAAACTAATAGTGCAAATATAGGGAGAGGGTGCAGCCCTCTAGCCTACCAACTCCTCTTGGCCACTGGTATAATCTTTGGCGTCCCTCTGCTTCCACACCCTCGAAAAGATTCGGGTTCTTTCCGACGTCGACAAGTGAGTGAAAGAGGGATCCCACACTCTTCCAGTGGCCGACGCCACGGCCGAGCCATTTAATTTATTTAAATAATAATGTTGGTGGACATAACATAAGTGGGTTACTGAATCCTTACCTGATACACTCATGCTTCTTTGAACATGAAAAGGTTCCTGGAGATATTAATCTAAAGCAAGAGTGAATATATTATGCAGTTGTTTTGATTTAACTGTGACCCGTTAAAAATTATGTTGGCCCTGCTTTTGGAGTAGATAAGTTACAGTCTTATTCACCTCAGGAGAATGAAGAGAGGAATTTAGGGAATAATTTCATAGCTTCCGCTATAGAAAGGAAATGAGAATGTTTGTCAAGGCGATAACAAACTTGACTTATAGCTTTGGTCATTTGGAACAAAAACTAAATAATCCAGAAATGAAAGGGAAGTGTGTACGCGCGCGCGTGTGTTTAGGGAAGAGAGAGAGAGAGAGAGAGAGAGAGAGAGAGAGAGAGAGAGAGAGAGAGAGAGAGAGAATTACCTTTCGGCGGCATAATCATGATTGGAGCTTATCACCAGAGTAAACAAAGTAATTTCCAGCAAGATTTAATCAAATAGGGTCATGATTTTTTTTTTCTTCTTTTCACGCGCTTGTGGAACATTCGCTCTTCTCGGTGCTCCCTCATATATGGTGACTTGAGTAGGCCTACCAAAATATTAATTCCAATAACCTTTAATACAAATATTGTAAAGTAAATGTAAATGCAATTTGTATAGGCTCCTTTAATTATAACGGAATATTTTTCATATTAAATTTTGCCTTATAATCTTACTTATATTCAGACTCCTAATGTTAATCTAGCAGCCTCCTCTTACTATGTCAAAGGAATTGATCCACGTATTCCCATGACACCCGCAGGAAAATGATCCAGGCAGCGTTTGAATTAGATGTGACCATAGAGCATACGTTTGATTGCGATAAAATCATTCCCCACGCTCACCTGAGCAGTCTCGTTGAACTTCTAAGGATTGCACAGCTCTCTCTCTCTCTCTCCCGTTCTTTATTCACACTTTCGTATTCCCGCATAATCTGCATGCGTAGTAGAATTTACATTTCAAGGTTGCTAGGCGCTCAACCTTGTAAATTGTCTGAAATAGCAAGTGGTCACTGTAAATCCTTATAGTTTTGAATTATGAGTCTTTGCATGAGTCTATTAAAAGTCGCGTTTCATCGCATTTTGAGGCCGAGAAGATATTATCATTCGTCTCTGTTGGAACTCCTTATTTATGATAATAGTTTGTCCCTTGCATATATATCTATTCTTTGCATAATTTGCCTTACTTCTTCGCGGAATATGCACTGGACTCTCTCTCTTGGTTATAAAGCTAAGCGGAGTCAGTTTTCGCCCATATTACTCGTCATAATTTGCAGTTATGAAATGTCAGTTTTGTACGTAATTAACCGTGAAAGTTCATATTTTGCTAACGGTCAAGTGTGAAATTCAATGACAGTTAAATTGGGTTTCGCATCGAGTGATTCAAGTACCGTTAAAAAGTCGGTTCCCTATTATACTTTACTGCTTATTTCCTTGACCGGTGAACTAACTGTAAATAACTACCTATGAGTTAACAGATTCCATAAGACAGTATTCAGCAACAATTTTTATCCTGAATTTTCAACAAACGTTCTTTATACATCATCAGATTACACCGTTTCGAAAAGTTGTTAAAATCTGTTAAAATTACTAACACTTATTTCTGAATATCCTGAAACCATATAGGTAGAATTTAATGTTTAAAAATGAGTTTCCCTTGATTTAAGGTTACCACCATCATGAAAGGCCAAAGTTTCTCGTCAAAATAGAAAGAACAAAAAAATTTTCTCGAAAGTAATTTGTTTTTCGAGATGATATACGTGGTTCTGTTTTATCCAAGGCTAAGTCTTTTACCAAAATCTGCAAGACAGTTCTCTTCAGGTTATTTTGTTGACATTTTTGCCTTGTTTCCATGAACTACCCGAAAAGATTAAATTGAACGTTACTGAGAAGCCATTATGATTGAAAGAAATTTTCCGTAGCAATATCTCCAATATTGAGGACTTTATGAAACTCTGCGACGAAAACACATTTTTCATTACAAAGACGCTCAGCAATATTAGGCGTTCACGCTGTCGACACATTTACGTTTCTTGGCTGATGTCTGAGCAAGACCACCGAGATAGAAGGCCTGTTCGATGTTTTGTGACGTAAGCAAGGGTGGTTTGAGCTGTTAGCACTGACTACGCTGCCAGACGAAAGAAATGTAAACAAACCCTCGCCAAAATCTATCATTTTTGGTCCGCCAGTTATTAATTTACTTACTTTCTCGTCTACACTAATTAGTGTACACCAAATAATACATACTCGAAACACAAGTTATAAGATTAATATAAAATGCTGAACCAAAACAATTTGTTTAGTTACTACAATACAGTCTACCAAAGAATAAACAGCAGTGCATAGGTTTACATCACAAAAAAACATGGTTCTTTCTACTTTATGTGAATGAAATAATTCTCTTACATACAGTCATTATTTGGTATTTAAATTATCTAACATTCTCTTTGGCTACAATAGTTATTTTCTTGAACAACAATTACTCAATGATACGTTGGTGGAAACCCATATTGTTAATTTCTCTATGTTTTTCTGTACTATAACCTTCATTACTTATTGGGCAGCTTATGTATTATTTACCCTTTGACAATTAAACGTTTAAATTCATGATTGTCGACCAAATGTAAAATTTTGACATTTGCATCCTGAATAAAAAGGGAGTGATTTTTTCCAACAGTTAGTAAAGCTTGAACGATATATTTGTTGGATATTTGTAAAACTAAATGAACATTTTGTCTCTCAAATGTGTAGGGAGATAATGCTTTTAATGATAGTTTATATAAATGTTCTATATCATGAAGTTTTTCAAAGGGCTGGATGGTGCATAATGAATTTCGTTTTCAAAATTATTGTCATCAAAGAACTGAGGTGACATCATTGTTTTATTTATAACTTTCAGGCCAAGCCAATTATTACTGATATATTTTAACAATTTTACTGAAACATATACGAAAAAGGGCATTTGTTACTCTGAAATGGGTGAGGATACACTTTAGACAGTTGTGGAATGCTGGGAAAATAGGACATTGCTTTTCCAGGGGCATTATAATGTCACAATGCAAAACACTGTAAAAATGATTTTTTCTAAGCCTATAATTACCTTCTTCTTTGTGCAGTGCAGAACATCAGCGTTTATGCTTTAATTGGGAATTTGTGCAACTTAACTTTACCTGTTCAACATAAAGTAAAATGCACCTGTTGCAGCTTCACTATAGCCAAAGGCTGAAACAACAATATTTTTGCCTTTATAATGAAAATATGGAATTAAGTACGTGAGTTTCATCCAACATCAGTATCACTATTTTGTCATTGGGTAGTAATGATTTACATTTACTCTTAATGTACATAAGAAAATTTGAGTCCTTTTGTTATGATGCTGGGCAGACCTGTTTGAAAAAACACTCTCCTGATGGTACAGTAACTTTGAGGGGAACAACTATAGATATAGCAAAAACACAATATTACTAGCTCCAATGAATAATCAAATTTATTCAGTCATTAACTAGAGCTAAAATTATTGCCAAAAATGAAATAACTAGTTTTATAACAGCAATGCAATATATATTGCAGTGTTTGAAATACATTCAGCAGTATCAGCTCTCTAGAGTTATTGAATATCTGCTTAATGATATTTGTATCATGAACCTCTGTAGGAATCTTGAAATCTCCTGTACTTCAGTGACATAAAAAATGCATGTACCGTACAGTTAGGCTTAATTGTAGGTAGGGCATTGTGGCATACGTATGGCATTTCATTGATCTGTACTGAAGTTTTACCTGTGGAAGAAGAAAGATGGTCTTTTAATATTTTTACGTGTATATATGAGCACTGAAACCTAGTAATGCAATGAGGATAGGTTAGGTTAGATTAGTGAAATTCCTAATGTAGGCTCCTGTTTTAAACCTGTAACCCTTAGAATACTATGACAGTATACTTTTTTTCACCCTAACCCATCTAGGCCCAGAAGGTTTGTCCCATGCATTTGACTATTGTCAATGGAAACTTGCCTATTTCCCCACCACTAGCTAGGCTACACTGGGAGTTCTTTAACTTAAACTAGCCTAAGCCTATTCGACTCTGTTTAGCATTGGTTTACATGAATTACTACTAAAATTCAATATAGGCTAAACCAGTCTTTCTTTATATTGTACCTGACCTTGTTGCTCAAAACTCCTAACTAGAATGCAGACTATATTTATATTGCAGTCGAAAGTCATCCAGAGAAAAGTCAAATAGGAGTACTTGTTGCAGTGAACTTATTGCAGAGTTTATCTGCTTACCACAGTAAGTTCGTCCAAAAAAGGACACTAGATGTACCCATGGCTCGCTACCTCTTGATGCCATATAAGTTTTATGTTCCAGTTCACAAATAAAACAATGGAACCACGAAAACACCTCGTGTACAAGTGATGTAAGGGAAGGAAGATCGGGAGTCGGGAGTGAGTCGCCAGTCACTCGCATTGGAAAGTTCACATCGAACAGGCCTTCTATCTCGGTGGTCTTGGTCTGAGGCCTACAACTAAATCTCATACACCGAATTATCATATTTTATATTTATTCTATTTAGGCCTTTTGTATGAGTGTGTTGAGCCTTGGCTCTGATTATCATACCAAAGGAAGAAAATATTTGTTGCCATGTAGATCTTTTTTTCTCACCCAGTTGTCGCTGGTGTTGACAACACTCAACCCATGAGAGCTGTGTTCAGTAGTAGGCACATTACCCATACAGGAAAATATTTCGGACCGTCTTTTTAATTTAACTTTCTTTTTATCTCTTCTCGAATTTGAGTAGTTTGACCCCGTAACTTAAGAGGGGTAGCGCCTTTAGTGCACCTCATGCTGTGCACTGCAGGCATTACTTTAGAGATTCTGCAAGCTAATACCCCTTTCATTCCTTTTAATGTGCCTCCATTTATATTAAATTTCTCCCATCATGACTTTCCATCCTGATCTAATAATGTTTCAAAGTGCAACAACGAAGTTTTCCTCTCGTTTCCCTTATAGCGCTGAATAATCTCGTAGGCTCCAGCGCTTGGCCTTCAGCCTAAATTGTATATTCTATCGATCCATAGTCGTGTAGAATGGGAGTGGGAGAGGTAGAGGGGTGGGTTGGTAATGGAGGGACGGTTGTCGGGGAGGTAATCTCAACAGTTGCCACAGCAGTCTTTCTTAGCAGTTACATTTCAGTATTACATTATGATAAAATGAAGAAATATAAACTTTTCCCATGGTTGTCGAAAAAAAGCGAGAGAAAATCTGTAGATAATTTTTCGGCTCAGAAGTCTCAAAAAGTGGGGCTCTCAGCAGCTGAAGGTGGAATCGGCCGACCGCCCCGCCCCCCAAAACCCCAAACTCCTATTATCATTTTCCTTAATTTTGCATTCTCCATAATATTTGGCTCATGGGAAACCCAAGGAGTCCAAGTCAGGTTTTAAAGTTTATTATTATGTTTTTCTAACTTAGTAATTAAACGATTTTCTACTCTTCCCTCTTTGTAAAGAGATTTTTTTGTAAATAAATTTTTACTTAAATGTTCTCACCATGAACTAATTTCCATCATCTATCTAGTCCATTTTGTGATTATTTTTTTAATATATTTTTGGTCGCTTTTCGTTGATATCTCTTAATACTGTAGTCGTTTTTTTTCTAGTGGCTGATCGATTTATGGCTGCTAAGACTGGCGACACAACATCTCGGTTGTTGACAACGTCTTTTCACGTTTTATCTTTCCATGTGAGACTGATACGAGTGGTGACCTACTCATATTGCGGGGGAAATTGTCATGCATTGTCTGGTTCAATATTTAATATTAGACTGAAGTGATTCTTCTTGCACAGGAATGTACATTTGCTCCTAATTTAGCCTTTCTCTCTCTCGAAGTTTTGTGTTGTTCACATCATCATTGCCTAATCATTTATTGTTGTTTCTTTATCTTTCCCGTGGTATCGAAAGGAACTTCCCTCTTGAATAGACATGATTTTTCCCAATTTCTTACTTTTTTGGGGCTTTTTATCTTTCCCAAGGTATCGGTAGGAACTTCCTCTTTGAAGTGACATGATTTATGCCAATTTCTTTGCTTTTTTGTCTGTTCGATTGTCAAGCTATCTCGATTGTTTATACCCTACATTTTCTTATCTCTCCCTTTCGTTTAGTTGATGTCGCATCATTCAGTGGTAAATGATAATCCTTTGTACTAATTGTTTATGCCCAGAGAGAATTAAAACTAAATATTTGCCACCTAAAACATCGTGTAAACCAGCAAACACACCTAACCAAAAGTAAATTCAGGCATCGAACAACATTTCACACCCCATGAAACTATCCTCCACTAGTAGTAAAGATGGCCATGCTGGATGTTGTGCAAGTTTTATATGATTTAGGTAAATCCAACTTCAATCGTCTTCACTTCCCGTTGCATTTCCTAATGGGTGACACAATCATTTAGTGGCATTTCAGAAAGTGATGCTGTTTGGAAGCAGACTCAGAAGTACTAAGTGATGTTGGAGGAACAAGCACAAACAAAGTTCCTGTATCACTGTGCCAACAATCCCTGTTCTGGCTAAAACAAAATGTTAAGAGCATTCCTTGTAGTAATTGGTTGGTCTGTCTTATGGAGCATCTGTCTTATGGAGCATCAGGGGACCATGAGGGCTTAACTCCTTTGAGAACATACTGTGGTTACTATCAGAAAGCTTTCTTATTGTTCAGCGTCATTCACTGTTACAATCTTTCTAGTTTTACTTTTATTCATCCAGGTTAGCAATAAAATAACATAAATTATGCTTGAAATATATATTTTATGTACAAGTTTACACACTTCATATAACATGGCTTCAGAGAATCGTCAATCCATTTTCTTGGCATCATCAGCAAATTTGATGCAAATATTTACTATTTACTGGCAAAACAATAGTCTGTAGAACCTTCTAGGAAACAAAAGTTAACACAGGTGTAACTTACTCTCACAAAATATATTTACATACACAAGTATCACAAATTTTTTAGAGAAGTAATTGACCTAATATAAGGCTTTGTTCATATTTTGCAAGGCTTTCTGGGAATTTTAAGCTAGTAGATTCTACGGTTATAATATTTGTTAACAGTTATAGAACTATGTAACAGGAACTATTTGTACTAAGAAACCTCCTTATGCTTGAAATAAAGAATGAACTTTCCAATCTTGATAAAACAATACTGCAAGTTATGAATAAAATATGAAAAGTAAAATATCATATAACTGTAAATTCTTGCATTGTTTCAATCTTAAGAACTGTTATGAATTATTTACTGGAGATTTTAGAATTTGTAATGCAGTTTCACTGCGGCTTTCACAAAATTGGGGAGAAATATATCTTTACAAATTTCTGATTCCCTTATGTATTTCTATAGAACACTAGCTAAACAAATGGAATGTGGAAACTTTATGATTAAACCAATAAAATTTGAACTTTAGTGTTCAAGAAGATTCACCCATTTCACTGATCGTACACAAGACAATAACAAAAAAAGACAAAACAAAAGGCTTATGTTTTATATATATATATATAGATACTAGCAAACAATGAAGTGTGGTGCAATTCAATGGGATACAGGAGACTCAAATTTACTGTCAAACATCAATTTCCCACATTTATTTTTACACATGAAAAATAGATTTCAACTTTCCGTATAAGGAAATTTTGGACTAGACTTGAGCATATGATTGTCACCATTAGGTTTTCAATCCAATTCTGAAACTGCAATACTAAACCTAAATCTAATCACAGTACTGAAAATAGTTTCAGTTTTGCTCACTGGACAATGGGTAGCACTGTATCCTGCTCAGTGTTAATGATGCCCATTAAGTAATTGCTTCAAAATTTGCTAAATTTTGCAGACTTGTAAATCTAAATGTAATGATCAATTTAAAAACAGTAAGTACTTGGAGAAATAATTCTTTCCAATAAAAGCCTATTTACATAACAAAGAAGAAAACCTCATCATCACTGTATAATAAACATAAGATCAGCCTAGAAATTATTGGCTATAGGGCTTATTATAGGCTAACATAATGTAAAGTACTGCAATTAAGTTTTTAACGTGGATTTGGCACAATCTTTTTTTCCTGGAACAGATCTAATAACCAATCTTGGGCTCTCATTCATAATGGTAACCCCATGAAACTTTTGAATACTGTTCAGTGCAATATATATTGAATCTACAAATTTAAATCTCAAAATGCTTGTGATTAACATTCAAGAACTGCTAAGTACTCTGCACCTTAAATGCACTTATCCTCAATTTACATATTTTAGCCTGTGGATATGACAATAACTAATGTTTTTTATTAGGTAGATGAAGTTTTTACTATGACACACAATAATAATAATGGGAATACCTTATTGGTATTTCTATATGAAATTTTTATAACTGAATGCAAAAATTTTGTGTTGCTTAAACACAAACAAGCACCATCGTATTCTTCAATTACAAAACAAGAATACTTATTACAACTTTGGTAATTAATTTACAACACAAAACATTTCAAGGAGACCAAACCAAATAATGTCTTAATTGATAAAATTAAGCCCATTCAAAAAGAAATTAAAAATCATGTAACCTTGAGCCTTCAAAAGTCAATGGTACAAAGTAAAATACTGTACAACACAACTCTACAATGTTCTACAATAATGATAAAAAAGTGACCTCCTCCATAAACATAAAATGCAAAATCAATAGCTATCCAAAATACTTGTGGAAAAATGCTTGTGTTTGACCTAGTAAGTAAAAACACAAGTATTTTCCCACAACATTAGTTCACTGTACTGAAAATAAGGTAGTGCAACAAACTACCAACTCTTCATAAAGTAATTAACAGAAACATTAATTCCAGAATCATTTCTCATACAAGTGTACAGCACACAAACACTTGATTTCCATCCATTCATCCATAAAAACTGTCCTTGGTGCATATGCAAATTTTACTGAATCTTAAGATGGTATAGTTCTTTCACTTTACAATTTTTTGTAAACTGTATTGTTCCAATTCCTTATTTCTTGACATTGAAAAAATCTTACAATTTATAAATTTCATTATTAAAAGCTGTGGCTTTCTAATGCTTTACTTCATCAGTCTATGCAGTTACACAACAAAAAGTTTGGAATTACAAGTTGTTAATAATGATTTATGTCGGGAGCTAGGGCATTACAAATTAAGAGGCAGGCTATACTTCTCACTTGCCAGCTCTCCATTTTATACTTGCATCTAAACAGCAAATGCATGTAGACAACAGCCTTGTTGGTTGCTTTGTGTGTGAAAATCAATGTTCTTAAAACATGCCCTTATACGTACAATAGTACAGATCACTGCTTCACAATGAATATTTATGCAAGAGGGAAACAACTGAATTTTTGAGACATTCAGCATAAAAAAGCACACTACTCATTAGTTGGAATCATAATCAGTTTAGCAATGGTCTAAAGATACTTTAATTAGATCTGCTGACCCTACTGAGGTTGTCTACTGAGGTTGTCTAGTATAATAATTTTAGGATCGCTCATCTCATTATGTCCTGATATCAACTGGTATTTCAAATTGAGTATTTAAGCGATCATCACTTTGGAGACATTAAGCGATTGTGACTTCAGTAAAAAAAAAGAAATAATGCAAACATACTGAAGTATTCACACACCAATAAAAGCTTCTACTTCAAGATCAGCCATGCAAGCTTTAAGAGGGATGATAATGTTCTCAAGTGTGTTTTGGTGTAGGGAAATGTCTAGAATAAAAACTCCCTCAAATGGAATATAAACCAAATTCGATAATCCACTTGAAATAAAAATTGATAGACGATGAAAATAAAGGTGTAAAAGCCAAAAGAACTATCAAAAAGTAGTTGATACATCCATATGCATTCAGACCATGCAGTAAAATGACAAGTTAATGAGAGGGATAGATCTCCAATATAGAATAAGACTCGGCCACCTAGCTGTCCATCACTAATGACTAGTTTGTAAATCAGGGCTGTAACTGCTTAGACTGGCAGAATGAAGTATTGTAAAGCATTGGTTTGTATTTTCACATCAGAAAGCCAAGAAACAAACTGAAAGAACAATAACTTCAGAGGTTATTATTTAGAAACCCCTGCGAGAGCCTACAGAGCAATACAGGTATAGAAAATTTGACCGCTGTCAACTGTATATTGGTACTGGTGGTGCCAGCTCATGAACTGAAAAACTAGTTTTTTTGTTGAGGATATAAAGCAAAACTTCATTTACAATAGAGCAGTAATTGTTTCACTTAAAAGTTTTTAGGGAACAAGCTTCTACTTTTGACGTATTCGTCCATTCTATCACATTCATGATAAAAGTTAACAGGCAAAGTAAAAGCTATTGGATTGATAAGTGAAAATTAATCAAAGGATTTTCTCTGATAAAACTGCAATACCTTACAATACCTTTCAAAACCAGGATACATCTTCAAATGAAACAGTCCCAAAACAATTTTCAATTGATTCCAAATAAATTTCAGACTAAAATACTCAAGAGTTATTAGTATCTTTTTATACAAATTTCTTATCTCATACCTACATGTCTTCAACAAGGAGTGTAGGCATAAACAGAAAAAAATGTACTTTGAAGAAAACAGAACATGAAAAAGTCAAATTAAAAGCGCAAATAATTATGAGAATTAAAAAGAATATGTATTAATAATAATATAGGTGACACTGAACCATATTTCCAAATGGAAAATTTTTACAACCTTGTCATGGAATTCCTGTGGTGGAAAAAACTAATTATAATAACTGAACAGTGTAACCTTTTTGAACCATTATTATCTGTACAGTCAGGACATTTATTTTATTGTAGTGCTATATCATGACAATCTTCATCTAAATTTTAATCTATTTGATTTGTTATTTCAGTTTACAAGATCCTTCCTTTATTATTATATAAGTATGCATTGTGGTAACATGTCATTTTGTGAAGTTGCACACTAAACCATAGACAGATCCAAATTCTTAAACAACATTAGAAAACTATTAAACTATCATGCTAGAACTGTAGAACATGTAGGAAAGATTTAAAATGGGAAATAAAATGTAAAAAACATACGTACAGAAAACCTTCCCTTGAAAACACAAAGTTTCAAGGACAAAAAATTGATTAAGATTGGAAATGGAGTTCTTGAAGTACATTTATTGACACTGCTCCTGAAGCACTTACAATGTGAAATTTGCTCTAGCTCTACTGTTGTTGCAGACTTTGGATCTTATGGACATATAATGGGATAATCCGAAGTTGTTAAGAGTCCTACATTTACTATATATTTGTATATATTGTATGAGATCCACAGAAACATTGAATAGTTTTTCAATGTCTTTTGATGGGATATATAACAGATCATTCAAGTATGAGCTCAATAGCATGTCACAATGTGGCATAAGTAAAATATACAACCATGTGATCTACTTTATATTCAATTCTTGAGCCTTCATTTATGACAAGAATGATAATCCCAAGAATATAATGTACTGGTATCTATGAAATGGTAGTTAAAACATGTATTATGATTGTTAGAACCAAATTAACATGTAGGTAAAACACCATAATTCAGTGACACATAACAAAAAGTTTTAAACCAAGCAAAACATCTTTCAAAAGATTGGATATAAAAGGATCTTGAAGACTCTACTTACTCCTACATGACAAAATATTTGTCATTGGTCATTATCACTCTTAGTGTCACACACGACACAATTGCATGACACAAAAATAAGCTTTTAACACTAGCAGTGGTTCTAATTATAAAGTATTAAAACCATATATATATATATATATTTATATTTATATATCTATTCATTTAGATATAATGATTCACACAAAATATCTAAATATTTGCAGGTACTCATGTATATGATAAAAATCCTTATAATCTAAAAGGTGTTGTGAGAAAAAGGCAAAATTTTGGGAGATGAACATCACCTCTAATCAATCACTCTGTTTTTAATGTAATAACAAATAAAGGCAGAGACGTTTCTTAAGTGATTTTGCAACTTCTGGTGATTGTCCATAAGCAAGTGTCTTATAGTCAAATATCAGATTTTGTAAAACCTTTCAGTAACTCTACATGAGCATGAAGTTTGCACTAGCTGAGGGAAAAATAAGCCAATTTTTTCATTTTCTACATCATACTGCATGTACGGTATCAGTCTTATCACACTTTCAAACAAAGTATAAAGGCCTAACAATTCTGTCATGCCTACAACATTCAAACAAGAGTATAGTTATGTTTGACATTCTACTTTGAATATATGGTATTCATCTCTGTTTACAGTAAACATTTGAGAATATTTTCATATATGTTAAGACATATCTATCAATCAAACAATAATGTCTTGTATCATGCAACTAATGTGGCCAACAGCTTTTGTTAACTGGCTTAATTGTGCATGTCTGAGAAATTTAATTTATATCGCATTTTCAAACTCTAAACTTATTATATATTCAATAAAAATAAATTCTGTAATCAAATCTTAAACCATAAAAGCTCTTCACTCTGCTGAAGTTTGCTTGCCTTCTCTTTAATGTCTTTGCTTTTTATAAATAACTCAAAGACAACTAAAGAGTATTATTAAGGCTCATAAGGTCCAGTTCACTATTTTCCTTGAGTTTACAGACCATTGAATAATAAGCATTAGATACTATTGTGAAGCTCATTTCCAGTGGAAAGAAGGTTTGGTAGCACAAACATGTATCTTTAGCCCACATATATTTGTTTATAGATAGAACTAACGACTGAAACCCCAGCAAGGTGAATTTCTACCATCCACCAACATAAACAGCCACAGAATCCTCACGATACGCCAGGTTCCATTGTAATGTGTCCACTTATTGGATCATATGAACCAGCTAAATAATAAACATCACAATTTTCATAGTTGGGTCCATATCGACTTTCCAGCTCTCCACGCCTAATTTTGTAATCCGATAGTGCAATGACATCACACTTGTGACTGATGGTTTGAACATCATTTTCATCAGTATGTGGAGACTGGAACAAGGCCCCCTAGCAAGAAAAAATTAATGAATTAATACAATATTTAGCACAAATAAAAATGCTATGAAATGGAATAAGACTCTAAAACAAAGTACGTACTACACAAGATGAGAAAACCACATGCAGATTATAATCTGAGAAAACTTGCTCCATATTCCAAATGGATCTTTCAAGTAATATTATATAATTTTCAATTCTTTATTAAACAGTGTAACAAGGGCAACATTTTACAAATAAATTTGGATACAAAGCATAAGAAAACAGGAAGTTTTTAAAAATTTCACTGTTAGTGACAGCCAAAGTGCACCTTGTGCATGAAACTCATTTATGAAAGTGCAGGTTTGTAGTCCCGTCAGAACAAGTAAAGTTTATGTTAAAATGAGAAAGGGCAAGGCTTGTTTGAATAATTTTCCTAATTGTAGCAAAAATAATTTTAGTATATGTACAGTGTTTTTCAATAACTTAAAGTTTCACTTTTAATAATAGTTTGCTAAGTTTCATGGAAGGCAATCACAATGGGAAACTTCAGTTTGTTCAACAATCAATGGATTGCACTGATGGCTTTCATTTTATTTCTAACAGTTTCACTCCTTGCTCTGCCTTGGCTCTCCTCACAAAAAATTGTATTCGAGAGCAAAGTGGACAAGGAAGTCAGTTAGGATCAGGAGCAAATCCTGGTTTTACTATACAATTTACTAGTACTGGATTTTGCATGGAAAAATACTATAAGTAACTTCTCTGCTAAAGTTTCATGTAGTGTAACTATTGCTGAGAAGTTACAGAGCTAGGAGAGGCTATGTCCCTGGATTCATGCTTTATCAGAATGGTTGCCAGTTCTTATATGACATACCATGGGATAGCTGTAGGAATCATAGTACTAGTGACCAAGGAGAATAGTTGATAGAAGTGTTCATTTTGTAGGCCAATGGCAGTAGTCCTGGAGGTTGGCTAGCATTGAGGGGTGCTGGGTAATGTAGTTGACTCCATGCTGAATCTGCACCTTGAGTGAACACTGCTATCTACTCTCCTCCTTGGTCACCAGTATACTTTGTTTGATTCCTACAGCTATATCATAGTAGCTATCATACAAGAATTGAAGACCATTCTGATGAAGCAAGAATACAAGGTCATAGGCTCTCCTACCTCTGTAAGTTCCCAATGATTGCTACACTACTTGAAACTTTAGCAGGGAAGTTCCTTATAGTATTTTCAAATAATTTTGTGCATATCTAAAAATCTAAATAAATTATTCTTCTTCAGAATTTGTTGGCTAGGCCACTTATTGGCTAGGCTACTTATGTTTTGTTTCTTGGTTGAAGATTGATGTTAGAGGCCTATAGGTTTTATAGACTTTTGTATATTTTCGGGAACATGGCTGATGAATATAAACTGCTAGGTTTTGATTGTATTTGTCTTATTCCCAGTTATTTATCTAGCAATGTTTTTGAAAAGGCTAACTGTGAAATAAAGGAAAAGCTTTGTAAATAAATTGCCTGCATATGTTGCACATTACTATACTCATTTTTACTTAAGTTTTATTTTTCATTCACTAGAATTGTAAAATGTTGAGTGTGTCTAGTAGGTGCATGTGGTTGAGACAGTCAAGATCTCTTAAAGCTTTACCTAGCTACCTATTTGTAGTTTTATTTTTCATTCACTAGAATTGTAAAATGTTGAGTGTGTCTAGTAGGTGCATGTGGCTGAGACAGTCAAGATCTCTTAAAGCTTTAGCTCTGCCTATCTGATCCAAAGTCTAAGTCTGTACATATTTTGAGTACGTATATTCTTGACTGTTTTCTTTTTCTGTGTATGACACTTGTTTTATATTATGCCTTAAGAAATGTTGTTGAAACTTCTCACTTGTTTCTCTCTTACATTATACTTTTTCTTATTCTCTATATAACTAACAAATGAACCTTCTTTTCTACTGAGGGTTTTTGTCTGTAATACACATAATATTTATTATATATTCTTTCATAAATGCATTACCACAGAAACAGCACTATACGTACTTGCATCTAGAGCAGTGGTTCTCAAACTTTTTTGTGAATGACCCTATTTGGAACATTTCAATCCTTCATGACCCAGAGTAAAGTAGAGAAAAAAACTTAAAAGTGATATATACACTTTACTCTGGGGAAAAACTAATATAAACACTTTATATTGGAAAAAATAATGAACAGCTTTTCATTCACAAAACTAAATTAATAGAATCCATTTGTGGTTAAAAGTAGAATTCAATCAAGTAACTGAACACACTGAAAGCATGATAATTTTCTTGTGTTCCCTGTGACCAAATCAAATCTTTCATTTACCCCCAGGTAAATGAAAGATTAGTGTGGCAGCAGAGGCGATTGCTTCTTTGGCTAGGATAAGGGACCTGGGGGTAAATGAAAGATTAGAATGGCAGTAGAGGCGATTGCTTCATCCTAACCATAAAAAGCAATCACCTCTACTGCCACACTAATCTTTCATTTAATCCCTAGGTCCCTCATCCTAACAATGGACATGAGTAGCAGAGCGATAGGCATGGTACTCGAACAAGACACAGACGATGGCCATCGCCCATAGACATTCTTCAGCAAGAAGTTATTGCTAGCAGAACAAAACTACTCCATTACTTGACCGAGAGTTACTGGCAGTCCACAGAGCCATCCGCCACATGCTAGGACGACAATTCATGGTGCAGACAGACCACCAACCGTTGGTACTACATGCCTTCACCAAAAGTGCAGACAATTGGTCAGCAAGACAGCAGCGTCACCAATCATCAATAGCCGAAAACTCTTGCACCATCAGGTACTTAAAGGGCTCTTCCAACAACATGGCAGATGCCCTTACCCGAAACTCCATCAACACTGTCCAGATCAGGATATCATATCCTGAAACTGAGAGGTCCCAATCGGGTGCCAGGACCCTCAGGGCATCCTCACTTCAAAAACATAAGTACTCTCAAGAGACACAGACCCAGCATCCCTGATTCAAATGATCTTTCATACATTTTTCAGAAGTTACTTTATGACATTGCTAGAACTGTATGTCAGGCATTGAAAGCTCTCAAACTGTATTTAACACTCTTTCCAATTCGTATACAGAAGAATAATTAACCATTTTCCAGGTGAGAAAACACATCTGGCTGTATATAGATCTCTGTTTTTCACTAATGTCATATACTACTTATACGCTCGCAAGAGTTCTTGACCTGTCTGAAATTTTGTCTTTAAATCAGAATACGCCTTGAGTCTGCCTCTTACTTGCTGCCTCATTAGTCTCTTATATCATTTTATCCCTATAGATGCAAGTATATAGTTGGTTCTATGGAGATGCATTTAGGAAGTCTTGTAGTACATCAAAATTAAAATTACCATGTCTTCATCATTCTGAAGCTAGCAGACTTCTACTTAGTCAGAAAAAATTCTGAGTAATTTGTTCACTGCCTGCTGAATATCATTTCATTGCTATTTCCCTACAATAGCCTCATTTGAGAAGTATTGCAAGACTAAAGTTGTTTTGTTTATTTTAGTTCATACGGTAAAAAAAATAAGGTAAACTATCAACAACAGCATTACTAACCTTTGGTTCAGTTAGCCTACGACCAAGTCCTTTAGTCTCTTGAGGATGATAAAACCATTTGACCTTCACAACCATGTTTCCACCCCATGATTCCCACATGTGCTCTATTTTTCCAATGTATGGACGGTCTGGCTGACCAGCAGATAAAAACACAGCACAATCTTCAACCTGTTGTAAAATAAAAAGGTTTGACTCAACTTATTTTCCAAAGTAAAATTACATTTTGATCAAAATGATGAATAATTAAATGAAAAATAATTATCTGATTATAAACTAAACTGTTGACAGCATACAAACATAGGTACTTTTTGTACAAATTGTGTTTTGCTAATGAAAGGGACAATTTACAGGTTTTCAAAACAAGACATTTTAATATATTAAAATGAAGAATTGGGAACATCACATAAATATATATGTAATAGTGCTTTTATATTTCTGTAATGAAGTTTCAAAATTAAAAGAAAATATTTTAAATCTACAAAACTGGAACCCTCAAATTCTGATGTTCAACTGTAAATTATTTCATGTATACAATAGTGCATAAACAATTACAATTTGTGAAATTACTATAATGAAATTCATGTAGTCACGTTGATATATAGGTTTGTTACTTCTGAGGGCAAAACAGAAGAATAAACACTTGGCTTCAAAATCATTACTGTTACTTACACATATCTTCTCTTTTCCTCGAACAATGGCCTTGAAAAATTCCTTCTTTCCCTTTCCTTTAGCTCCTGGTCTTTTGAAGCCTTTGCCAGACCATCTCCACAACTGTCTCTCAGGCAGGAATGGAGCAATCTTTGACTTCCCGGATGGGTGTCTTTTCTTTTTGCGTCCTGGACCTTTCACCTACAAATATTACATTATCTTTAATCTCCTTAATTATAAATGTATATACTACAGTAGTTTGCAAGATGTAAGGCAAACGGAGTTCAGATTGTACCAGAAAACAACCAGCTGCAAATAAAGCATAAAAGGTATTGAGTATAAAAGTCTATGGTTAATGTTCTCATGCCACTAATGGAAAGAGCCCAAGTACCAAAGACCTAAAGGATTATTATACCAATAACAATAGCTAGTAACCAAAGTTAAATACAAATATAAAATTTCCTCCAGTAACAGAGCCCCACCTTCTTGGATTTTGCTTTAAGTATGAATCAGAAAAATAACTCACAAATAATGTCAAATTCTGGGAACCAAAACATTCAATCAACATTATCAGAATGCCATTTCCATTAACTAAAGTATTTTATTATAAATAAAATCTATATATTATTAATCAAGAAAAATACTTTTGGGCACTCGAACAACAACTACACAAATTACCTCAGTGATCTGGTAAACTGCATATTAATAATTACAGAATACAGTCTTGTGAAATAAAATTCTAAATTACCTTGTCATCCAAAACAACTAAATAAGAAAATCAAGAAAATTGAAAAAAAAATAAAAATAAAAGGGTTTTATAAAATTTCTAATCATACCCTCCATGAACTTTGGCAATACAAAAATTATTTTTGCATAACAAAAAAATAAAGCCCTGTCTGCAGGAACATAAACTACAGCAAGAGTCTTATCCTACATAGGGACTGAACTGTGTAAGTTCGAGTAACAATTTCCCAATTACAAAATGAAATTATTTTCTTGAAAATTACAAAATTCAGTGTTTTGACAGACTTGAACAATCTAAGGCATCCACATACCCATTATCCCAATCTCATCAAGAAGAGAAAAACAGACTTCACAAGATTCAGATAAATGACAAGAATACCATAATTAAGGTTGGAACCTTTAAAACATGTTTGGTGTTCATAAGTAATCCTGAGTAAGCTTCAGAACATTATTCCAAGCTCCAATAAATGTGGAACCAGCATAAAAGTTATTATAACCCTCTAAAAGTACTAAAATACAATACTTGAGCTGACAAATTTGTGAGGTCATTCACGTAAGGTAAAATTATATGCGAAAGGATTAATTTGCATCACTTAATAATAAGCTGCAGACAGCTGGGGTTCCAGAACATGAAAACTGATGATATGCAAAAAATATCAAATCTGATTAGAACATGGAATGATATCAACTTACTTTTAGGGCATAACTTCCTGACTTACATTCTTCCCCATTTAAAATAGAAGTTGTAAAGCCAAATCATATCTGTAAAAAAGATGAAAATTATAATACTGGAAATGCAACAAAAGTAAATATCATCACTTACCACTTCTTTTTTAGATGGCGTGTATTCAGAATCATTTCCTTCTGATTCTTCGTCAGATGGACTTTTAGATGAAGTCTCGTCTTCTGAGTCTGATTCTTTGAGGAATGATGCCTGCCTCTGCCTCTGACTCTCACTCAGTGGTGGAGGAGGTGACTTAATCCTCATAGTGAGCTCATTGACTCCTGGTTCAACATGAGGCAATGGTCGGTCTCCTTCGTGATGCTTGTGCTTATGCTTATTCTTATGTTTGTGGCGATGGTGGTGTGAGGAATCAGTATGCTTGTGCTTTTTATGCTTCTTTTTGTCATTCTTCTTATTTTGTACCTTTCCTTGACTTTCCTTCACATTCTTTTCTATGTTAACAGTGCTACTTTTGTTTTCCTTTTCTACTTCATGGTTTTCATCATCTTGGTCATTCAATTTACCTTCACTATCAACACTGGTTCCGGAATATGTTCGAACCTTCTTCTGCTTGGTCTTCTGGATGTCCTCTTTCACATCTGAGGAATGGCTGTCTCCAGTTGGTCTCCTCTTTCTCTTGTTTAAGGTCATCAATGGATTGGGATCATGTTCTGCTTATTTGTAAAAAGAAAAAAAGCACTACCTTAGAAAAATATTATGTATATTTCACTAAAAAACAGAAAAAATACTATTATAAATGAAATACAAAACTCATATGGCTATATACTAACATTCTATGATGAATAACAAAAAAATCCATAGCAAAAACAAGCTAACAAAAAAATCCATAGCAAAAACAAGCTATGTAAAAATAACATTACATATGCATGCAATACTCCATGTCAAGTAATTGTCTAAAATTGTTACATATTCTTTTTAGCTACTTTATGTTACTACTGATCCACTACATAAAAGTTTTTAATGTCGAGCATAGCACATACCTCTTTAAAATGAACACAAAAAACTATACAAAAATACATTGCACAACATTCTTTCCCTGTGATATGATGAAAATCTGTATTATAGACATGGGCTGCCTTATTATTCTTTCTGGATATATATAACCATGAAAAATATCATTCATGTAACTGCAGAAAACAGAAAAATATTTATATAACCTTACCTATGACAGGAAAATCTGCTGGCAGAAGTCTTATGTCATCCACATGAATCTTTCCAGAATCACCATCATCAAATTCCACATTAACAAAGTTATGATTAGCTTCATGAGCTGGAGAGGATGATGCAGCAATACAACCTAAAGAGCATAAATTAAAAAAAATCTTTACAAATAAGCATCACAGTAAATTTTATTGTGTTGGTTATGCACACTAAGAATTTTATGGGACATAGCACATCAAAATTCAAATAAATTTTTACTTTCACAAAAGCCTTTTGCTTGCTCTCCATTTCTGGAATAACTCAGACATTTTTCTTTGAGCTGGTCAATTAACATTATACTATGTACTATATATGGTACATATAGTTGCAAAATTTAACAACATAATTGACAACTACAGGAATTACTAAACAACCAATGGTTATAATTAGTTACTTAAAAATACATACACGAGATCTTTAACTCCTGCTTTGGTTGGACTAACTGAGTAGTACTGAATCATAAGTCACGATAAGAAAAACTGTAAAAAAATGGGCAAGATGATCTCCACTTGCAGGAGCCATTTGTTTTTCTTGCTATGCGCCCTAATTTTGTATTCTGTACATGAACCAAATGTTTATAAAAATTTCAAGGGATGGAAAATACACTCTGGATACAAGGAGGGACTAAAATGGCTCCATTCTCAATACAAATAAGTTTTTCTTTTTTTAATTCAACATAAAACATTTTGGGCATTCATCCCTGAACATAGGTCCAAACCCAAATCTAGAACTGATAATCACTAGCCTATCCAAAATTACATTACTGGTTCTAAAAAAATGTATACTACCAGTGCCTGTGAGTTAACTCTCATACTTGGAAAATCAACCAGACATTCAAGAAACTGCATTACCAGCTTTTAAAATATTACGTAAAACATTTAAGAAAGGCAAAATATAACCTCTTGCGCAAGACCTTTGTGAAAATAATAATGTTTGGTGATCCTTTAATAAAACATTACTTGAGAGTGAAAGCATGGAACCACTGGCCATGCAGATCCTCATTCTCAAGATAAACATAGTGGACTTCAAATTGCAAACACACCACTTACCTCTAACCAAAAGTCTTTCTGAACTGGGAATTTAAAAATACGGACCCATCACCCTGTTTCTGTGTGCTTTCACTACAAATTCTTTATTAAAGATAATCCTACCAACTACCATCCTTTATACAGTGTATGCAAGTTCCTAAGAACCCTAAACAATGCAATTTCCAGCTTTGCTACAGATTTTAATTTTTCTAATTATGAAGAGGTAAAATCTTTTGATCCGTATTAACTATGAGAGTACAAAGATACTGGTATATGTTTGTAAATTGTACATTTGGTCAGCAGAAAGCCTAAGTGGTTGTGTGTGGTCCAAAATAGCAATAAAACAGTACAGTAGTATGTACTACTGTATTAGCAAGCTCTTTTCAATAATTAACAACAGCAATCTCAGTGCAGAGCTTGTTGTTGTGAAAACCCTGACGACAGGTGATTACCAGTAGCCTGATGTCAGTGGCTATGTGGCCTACCATAAGGAAAAGTAATCAGTCTGTCGTGAAGAACGAGTGAATAAGGCAGGACAGAATTTTATAAGATTTTATTACAAACATAAATATTTGCCACCCATAACTACTCTCACAATAATCCAAAGCAAATACCCTTATACTTTACAAAACACTGATTAGCTTCGTGGACGGCCACGTGGCCCCTAAGAGATTCACAGATGAACTCTAGTATTAAATTGACTAATTAATAGTCGACGCCAGTTGGGGAATATAACATCTGTACTTACAGTTACATTACTTGGCAGAAGGACACAATTCAATGAACACTAATACAAACTGGTGGCAAATGACCTAGTGACTAGGGAGAGAGAAAATTATATGCTGCCTAGCTCGATGAAGTTCAGTGGCAGAAGGACGTTCATCTTCACTTTTGGCAGGTACGTTTTCAATTTAGCATTATTCTAATGGGCCTGATTCGATCCCTGGTCCCAGTAGCAAAGTTCAATAACAGTTTATGTGATGAAAAGAAACACAGATGTACTTCCCACAACCCGGATGAATAAAACCCCCAAATACAGATAAATACACATGTATGTACAGAGAACCATTGCCTACTTGCCGCCAGCTATGTATTCCATTACAGTGGATCCCCGGTATTTGCGTTCTCCAGATTCGCGGACTCACACATTCGTGGATTTCTCTCGGGAACGTTTCCCCGCATTATTCGCGGAAAATTCACACATTCGCGGTACATATTTTTCTATGAGAAATATCCACAAATTCCTGATTTTTTAAAATCAATTTCATCATAAAATGCACTTTTTGTGATAAAACTATTAAAAAAACCCAGTATACCAATTTTTAGTGGGTTTTCCTTGAGTTTTAACCAACAAAATAGGCTGTTTTTAGCATTTCTATAGGGGTTCCAAACATTCACGGGTTCTAACTATTCACGGGGGTCTGGTACGCATCCATCACGAATACGGGGGGACCACTGTACTACTACTGATTAGGGAGTGCGGCAAATTCCAGTCGAAGAAAGACTGTGCACTTTTCTTTTCACAACAGCTTGTACTTTAACCATATCACTGAATTAATTTATAAAGCTTTTACACTGTCAAATGCAATGCCTCTCACTGTCAATAACAAAATCATTGGGGTTTTAAATACCAAGTGAAACAATGCAAGATTAACTATATAGTTTAACTATTTCACTTTGATATTTTGAATTCCAAAACACACTTGATTTAACCAATATTAAATAATGCTTACAGTATTTGTATCTTCTACCATAAAATGTTTCAGACATAGTGCTGTATTTAATTAGCAAACAAGGAAAAATAACAAATGCGATGCATACTGCAAAAGGGGTGAAATTAACATTATTTACTCTGCATGATAAATTTAACCATAATTTACATGTACCAAAAAGTAACTAACTTCAATGACGGGCAATTTGAGGAGAAAATCCCTTACCAATGTAATTTTTCCTAAGAATGTATATAGACTAATACTACGGTCATTTACTATGAACCAAAGCATAAGCTATGGTTTGCTAACTTGCACAGCACAGTCAGGGTATCAAAAGATCTTTATTAATATTCCAAAATGAGGAAACAACTTCATGTTAATGTATAAAACAATTTGCTATTATCACAATGTCTTATTACAATAATCAAGGAGTCTATTTTAACACCAAGGACAAAGATCATACCTGGATAAAGGGCTCGATACTGCTGTGACCAAAAAGCACAAACACGAGTACCTTCAACCAAAAATCTTGATGAACCTGGTTTCACTTCTTTCCACTGAAACAAAATATATCAGTTTTTTAGTGAAATAAACAACCAATTTCCATTCCTTAAAAGCTAGACATTTACTATGGAACTTTGCTGTCAGGAGTGACCTAAAGTTCAGGTATTTAAAAAATTTCCAGATTAGTATTTCAAAAGCTGATGTTTTGGGCAGGGCAGGGCAAGGGTGATACTGCTGCCATATCAAAAGTTCTCAATTAAATTGTTTGGTGCTCAAATGCACTGCAGACTAAACATACCAAAATATTCTTCCACACTGGGTAATGATGTAAACAATGCTCTTTTTTTTTATGTGGCATAGAATCTGAGCTGCAGTGCCAGTTCTCTTGAAGAATTCACATTCAATCATTCCAAAAGAAATAATGAAATGTCTGGTTACATGTTGTGATATTCTTGTGCACCCTTTCTACTAATCTTGTTGCATATAAGTAATAGAACTTACAACCTAAATACATAGATTTACAATGGATGTATTGGTCAATAGCGACAAACAGATGAATTGCTTATGGGGGTAATAATTAAGATGGAATAACCACAAAAGGAGGAAAACACACAGTCACTTTCAACCAGTACATTTGGCACTGGAGGAAATGCCTACAAGCCAAGAAGGATTGAAAATAGTATAGTAACAGTTTTAATATTGCAAATTTAATTAAAGATATGTAAGGGACTGTATCTGAAAGGGAGCCATTTCTTTAATTTAAAAAGGTACGTCTAATAAACAAACATTGGTTTATATATTCAAATAATGATACATTTTTCATTTGCCTATACTGGAAACATAAGTTTCAAGATTTATCCTAAAAAACTGCAAATCCTATTACCAAAGGCATCAATGACAAATAAGCAGTTAGTTTTGGATATAAACCCATTTCACAAATGCCTGTTCTCTAAATTCTCTAACATATGCCTTTGTTCTCTACATTTGAATGATCCAAGCATATATTGCAGGTAAGACCACCCAGAGTACCTCTTTATCTGCTGGTTTGCATTTTTTTTTATCTTAGCATTTCTCTTACCAATTGGGCGAGAGCATTCAAAAAACCTGTATGTATCTCTATAAGATAATGAAAAAAATGTATTGTACTATATAAGATAAACTTGATAATTTACTACTTTTTATTTGCTTATAAAAGTCTAAAAATCGCTATATTTCCACGGTAACCTTGAGAGTATATCCACTGTTTATTATGGTATGTTACTGTCCATACTTTTAGTGCATTCTATTACTGATAAAGACAGTCAATTTTTACAACTGCATATAGCATGAAAATTTTAATGTTCCCAAATGAATTTACTTCACTCATGGGTCCTAAGTCCAGGTCTGCATGCTTTACATTTTTCATGGTTTTACTCTTTCTGATGTTGTACAAGTGTGCTCTGTTTAGTTGATAGTATATATAGTAATAATGCTATACTCCTGCTCCTTTCATGCATTCTTCTCTAAGACGCATGCTTATGTAAATGTCAGTTACTGTATTTTGCATTACTGAAATTACTTCATAGTACTTACAGACTGTTGGAGCAACTCCTCCCGGCAATATATGTGTGGTCGAGATCCTCTTTCCCCATCAATCACTACTCCATAGACATCAGGAGGTGTGATTGGCACTACATGACCTGCATAAAGCAGGCCATCCTGTAGCACCAGCACTCTTGCCTTATCAACAAGGTCTCCCATTTCAATCACACATACACTGGGCTCTGAAAAAAGCATTTTCAATGAAGAATGGAAATCAGATATTTTTGCAGCAAAGAATGAATAAAAACTGAAGTTATGTGACGGTTAGAACATAGTTTATGCACTCTTTTTCTTTACACTCTTCATTCTATATTTATGGCAGAGAAATGCAATGCCTGACCACAACTCATCCACCCAGCATAAAATTCTGAAAGATTGCTGCCAGTAAAACTAGTATACCCAGGTATTATTATTAGATGCCTCTTGAAGGTATACATATATAATTTTTAGCTTTGAAATGAACTAATACAGTTTTTTTAAAAATTTAAATAATACAGCAAGATCATATTAATTTTTGGAAAACAGGCACAAACCTGGTGTCTGCATTGTGGGCCTTGGGGCTTCAATTGACGAAGTAGTGGTTGTCATGGTAACAGTCGATGCAGTCATCATAGTTGTTGTAACAGTAGTTGTGACAGTGCTCAATGAACCACCAGATGAAGAAATGGGTGATCCTTCTGCAGGTTTGTGACTAGCCTCATGGTCACTGCCAGAGGAATCTGGTACCCCACTTAAATTTCTAACAATGGGTTCCTGTGTTTCTTTTTCTTCTTTATCTTTCTCATCTTCTGATTCATCATGCTCTGCAGCAGCCACTGTAGAATGCCTCTTCAGTGATCTATAATGATAGACAAGTTTATTTTTCAACATTCCCATTTAAATTCTGTGAACAATAACAGCAGGCTCCTGAACCAAAAATCAGATTGTACAGCCAACCTAAACTATTCAGAAAATCCATTCAAACTGTTCCTGGTGAGAGTAACATACATACTGCACTCTCTGGCAACTATTTGGGTCATCTTTTAAATTATCTTTTTGTTTTTCTTGCCTGAAAAGCTATTCAGAAAATCCCTTCACTGTTCTGGTAGAGTATACATCTGCACTCCTCTGGCAAAACTATTTGTCACTTTTAAATTATCATTTTTGTTTTTCTTGCCTGAGCTATTCAGAAAACCATTCAAACGTTCTGGTGAGTAACATACTACTGCACTCTCTGGCAACTATTTGGGTCTCTTTTTTAAATTAAAAATAAAACTGTTTTTCTTGCCTGAAAAGCTATTCAGAAAATCCATTCAAACTGTTCCTGGTGAGAGTAACATACATACTGCACTCTCTGGCAACTATTTGGGTCATCTTTTAAATTATCTTTTTGTTTTTCTTGCCTGAAAAGCAAGTAATATGTACGTACATGTAGGCAACATATTTCTGCTAAGTAATTAAATGAACAGATTTGCCTCTAAAGCGACTAGCATCATTGTAAAGTAAATTTTATCTATCAAAAAAGTTTGCCTAGTTTCAAGTATTATAAAAATTGAGAAAAACATTTTCATCATTACTGTTGTGGTTAAATTTTCTTTTGTTCCTCTAAATCATTTTGACTATATAAAATTTGAGGTGAGGTTTCACTTGAAACAAATTTTAAAGACAAAATGTTTATACATTTAATACAATATACACAATAAACTATTCATTGTTTCATGTATGATCACCTCATTACCTAATTAATTATTTACACAACTTCCTGGACAAAATCTACAATTATTTGCACATATAAATCTCATGATTATGCCAAACGTGACTCACTTACCAATTCAGAATGTTTACTTGTGTTTGCCTTATTTTGTATAATAAACAATAAATCTACATACCATATTTTTTAAAATGAAAAAGTGTAAGAAACACAGAGAAAGAACGAGAGACAGAGAAGGGGGGAGAGAGAGGGATTAATTTGAATTTAGTTTTAATTTTTATTAACCAATGAATGTAATTTGCTGTTACGCAGCCTTTAAAATTTGCATCTGATTTTAAAGCTAGAACAAATAGGTAAAGGAATGTTCCTGCATGAAAGAGGGAGAGTAATACAAAGGTTTAGTATTTCAACATTGGTTCTTCTTTGTGGATTTGGTGGTATTATTCAAAACAGAAAAATATGCTTTCTTTGTACAGTTTGGAATAAGAATTTCTTTTTTGCTGAATTAAACCCATTGGAATGTATCTTCGTGTAATATTTTTGGCAAACTGTATAGCTATTCACTTTTTCTTTTATTGGTTATCCAGTTCATTAACCAGTGCCATTTTTCTCTCAATTTGAAAGCACCTGTATTATTTCTAACAATTACTTTGATACATTTTCAATTAACAATTAATATTTACCTAATCTCAAATAATTACTACCTTACAGGAAAATATTATGCCTAAGACTTTTATACCACAGAAAATGTAAAGTGATTGTGGAATCAGTATTATAAACTTCATTTCTTTCTTTCCTAATTTACATGCAATGTCTTTATGTATTTTCTGAATACAAAATTAGTCAGGCAATTGTCTATTAACTTCCCCCCATTTTATAGTAAACATTACATTTTGCATAAAGTGACTTCCTTTTACTTACTCTTGTAATGTTTTTCTAAAACACTCTTGTAATGTTTTTCTAAAACACACTTGTAATGTTTTTTCTAAAACAGGTCATAAGAAACACTAAAACATGAAGACATCTTTCAATGTCTAAAACTGTTTGCCACCCAAATTTCTCAACAAGAATAATGACGGATGTACAACATTTTTGGTTCAATTTTACAGTACTCAACAGGATTTTATATTCCCAACACTCGATGCAATGAAAAAGAATTCAGCTTATCAAGTCATATTACCTATAAAGAGCTTCCATGTGGGACTGTTTTTCAGCAGCTGACTTTCGTTTTTCTTTGTCTCTGAGCATGGCTCTTCTAGTCAGTGACGCACGTCCTCGAGGGCACCCTCGCTTCCGTGCACCCCGCACAATATCAACAGACCCCAGACGAACATTCTGTGAAAAATTACAAATAAAATTGAAATGCAACAAGCAAAATTATTATTTTCATGCACAATTAATACTTATGCAATTTCCAATTTGTTGGTAAACTAGATAAGAAATACTGAATAGGAAAAAACACAATACATATATAGTGGACCCTCGGTTTTTGTCCGCTCTGGTTTTCATAGACTTTTTTCCAACGAAAGTTTGTCTCTGTTTCGTACGTTTCCTCGGATTTTGTACATACACTCAGAAACGCTCCTTCTGGGGCCAACCAAGTGACCAGGCTCCGTACCGAGTGCCCAAACAAATTATGTATCCCATGTTCTCTCGTGACCCATTCTGAAAGTTCAGAAAATTCCAAGTGCCAGCCCTCCAGTAAAAATGGCGAGAAACACAATAGAACTTCATAAAGAACTCGTAGCTAGGTGTTGGAGGGTGTTACATGCTGATCACAGTAAGAAAATTCCTACAACTACTGTTGTTGGTGATTTTAAGACCAGCAGAGGCTGGTTTGAAATATTCAGAAAGTGAATGGGCATACATAATGCGCCTACTTGAGTGATTAAGGATGTTTGCAAAGAGGAGTGAGGTAAAGATTTTGTGGAGAATTATCATCCCAACAAAGATGTCTTAATCCATGTATCCATCTTTAATGACAATGCCGTGTTCCACTTTAGGCAAATTTTAGACGCCAGAAACAAATGTCTCTGGACAGTCTTGATGTGCGACAGGAGTCCAGTGACTCTCAAGCTGGTCCTAGTACCTCTAAAAACTAAAGAAGAGAAGTAACCCCAGATAATGCCAGTAAAAAACCAAGAGGAGTAGTAACCCCAGATGAGTCCTTGATACCTGAAATCCTTCTGGAGGGAGATTCCCCTTCCAACCATAAAGGTAGGTGATGTGAAATGTTAATTTTCATTTCATTCAATTATGTTTATTTCTCATTGTTTACTGTTTGTAATACTGTGTTTATTCCCTATAAAATGTACAGGCAGTTCCTGGTTATCGGTGTACTCGGTTAATGGCGATCCAGTTTTATTTATGGTGGCATAATGTACCGAGTTCTGGTTATTGGTACCATCAGTGCCAATAATAGAGTTATGGTGACATGACATACTTGAAGGAGGCGCCATTATTGGGTTACTGGTGCCATTCGCGCCATAAATCACCAAGTTTCAGTTAATGGCGGTTTTCGTTAATCAGCACCCTGTTGACAACAGTCCCCCCCGCCGATAACTGGGGACTGCCTGTATTTGTTAATATTTTTGGGGTCTGGAAAGCATTAATTGTAGTATTTACATTAATCCTCATGGGAATTACTGTTTCAGTTTTTGTACGTTTCGGACTTAGCGGGAGGTTCCAGAACAGATTTTGTACAAAAACCAAGGTTCCAGTGTATTACATGAAATGTTACTACTTAAACTGTTTGATAAATAATATAAATGCCAAACAAAATACAAGAAAATTTTAAATAGTATTTTGCATCATGATTTCCTTTTTGAGTGTCCATATTGTTCTCATGGAATGATAATTAAAAAAAATTTTGATACCGTACTTCAAAAACAGAACGACGTACCATGCCATGAACTGTAACAACACCAATTAGGTTTATGTATTTTATGGCATGGTCTTTTAAATTCTCAAATCAAGACACTAAATTCACAGAACAATATATGAATTTAACGTCCTTCCAAATATAATTATAATGAGTTAGGCCAGGTTGGAAATACAGTAGCTTACTTGTATGCATTCATATGTGTATGGAAAAATAGTTTGATCTAGGTCCTAGGATACTCCCTGAGTAGGAGAAGAAGTTCTTGAATCATAGGAATCTGCACTCTCTAAAATGAAGTAAATTATTGGGAGTTACAGTCATGCTTGATACATCTTGTTGATCCTCTCAATGTTTCTTTGATGTTTTTATGTATTAAAGCTTTGTACATAAGCAAACTGTTACAAGTATAACAAAAGTTCTAATGCTACAGGATAGCCAAGTTATTATTCCCCCTCCTCAACACCATCATCATCATTCATTATCTGCAAGAATACAACTGAAATTCTTCTTTGCCATCATATTATTTTTACAGTACTACCTTAATAATCAAGACTTTGCACTGCAACAGAATTGAGTGTATGTAAATTATGCATCTCTGTCATTACATATAATAGTACTAAATCATATGAGATTGTTACACACATCTGTGTCTGCTCCACATTGTGTACAGATGTCAATCCATAGTTATACGTACTACCTGTATTCTGTGCTGATAATTATTTTAACTAAGGTTATATCTACATATTTTGAAAACCCATACAATAAACAATTATCATTTTACTATATCTACTTAAGAAATTTTCCCATAATTTTATGTACAATACATATTTTTCCTACATTTATATTTTAGCAGAAAGGTGTATTTACTTTTAAAACTGCTTTAATTTTGGGAAATTTTCATTAATAAGACATGGATAAAATAGTTCACTTGCTAAATTGGGAGCTTAAATAATTGTATGCAGGTAGTAAGTATATACAGCAGAAGAACAATTATCTTGTATTGTTAAGGGCAGTTATCTTGTATTGTTAAGGACAGTTCCATCCCAAATGATCAAATATAATGAATAATTAGGCCAACTACTAAATCACTTAATTCCTAATGTCTTTATGGGTCAACTTTAAGCAATTTTCATCAGTAAATATCACTGCCAGCAATACTAACACTACAACTGAAGTGTATTAGTATCATGTTAAAATATTCACACATATAATCACACTACTCAACAATCTCCTAAACCATTCCAACTAGAAAAGAGCATACAAACAGATTTATTAATTCAGTGGCTATATTTTTCATACCTAACAGGTACCAGTGGCTATATTTTTCATACCTAACAGGTAAACTATGAGGGATTTATATCCATAAATATCAATGACAATACTGCCAGTAATACCACCAAGTATAATTTATAAAAACTAAAATATAGCGCTAAAGTCTGGATAATCTCAATTCACTCAGAATAATCAAAACATATTTGGAGTGGAACCATTTTTGAAATATTCTAAATGATCAGACTTTTCAACCTGGCTATGGTGATAAAAGATGTATGCACACCTTGAGCAGCAATGCTGGAAGGAGCTATTCATTCACTGTTGCTTAGGTACAGTATCATGGTATATGCATATTAAACTCAATTTAATAAGGTAAAATAACTGGTTGAACAGGTCAAAGAAAAGTTTTGTAAATGTCCTTCACCACTTACTGGTTTATGATCTTCTTCTTCCTCTGATAAGTTCTGGGATGATGGGTCAGCATTAGACGAAATCGTATAGTGTGGTCGTGGAGCATTGTCCTCCTCCTCCTCTTCACGTACCTGCCAGCAGCAATACATGAATGCTGTTTATTAAATACAAAAAACTAATTCATCTGTAAACATACCATAATCACAAGATCATCCCTCATGTTACTTATAAATCAAGTTACAGATTTTCTCTAATACTGTACACAGGGCTAAAGAAATCTGGCACCAAAATCACTGACATTTACTTTTAAAATTACTGGTTCAAATTCAGTTTTTATATACTTTACTAATACTGTTATTTAACCAACCTTCACTTCAGCTTTCAACTTTGGTCGCATCTTTGATTTATTTGAAAGTAATGGTCGATGAAGGAGGAAATTCAAAGTTTTTGGTTTCTTGGCCACTATAGTCTCTGTTGCATCCTCCTTTGTGGGTGAATGTTTTTTAGGGCGGCCTGGCTTCCGTTTCTTAGAAGCTGAAGATGACGTGGACTGTTGCTCTAAATCTGAGGGAGACGATTCCACTGAGGTTTCTATATTTAACACTTTCAAGTCTTGGGTGGCATTATCTGTGGGGGCATCTTTACTTGGCTCTTCTTCACTTTCTTCTTGTCTAGTTTCAGGGGTAGATACAGGTAATTTAAATGGTGATCCAAGAGAAGGTGGAGCAGTATCTTCAGAGGATACAGACCAACGTCTAGTTTTAAACTTGACAGCATCATCATCACTGGACTCTTCTTTTTCAGTGGAAACTTGTGTTTCAATAGTCTTGGGTGAAGAAGAGGTGTTATTTTCATCTGAAACTTTCTGGTTTGTAAAGGTTGCAGTAAGAACAGGTGGTTTCAGAATAGATCTACTAGTGCTTCGATTCTCTTCTTTGTCATCATCATTGTCTTTTGATATATCTTTAATCTCCAAGTCTGTGACACGTTCTAGAACTGGTGGTGATAATTCTTTTTGAGGTGATTTTCTCTTGGAAGGAGGTCTGCCAACTTTCTTCTTACCTACTACATCATTATTGATAATTTTCCTTTTTGGAGGCCGACCAGGACCTCTTTTAGTAGGGCTTGATGCAAGTTTTTTAGGTGGAAGACGAGATAATTCACGTTGTGTCTCTCGATACTTTCGTTGGAGTTCAGCTAACTGCATGCGCATATCAAGTTCAGTTTCATCCATGGAATCTACAGGAAATCCAGATGGGCTTTTAAAACTTTCAATGGCATCTTTCTGATACTGTGATGCTTTATTTGCAATGAATGCTTTTGCATCACGTTCAGATTCTGGACTCTTATAATTTCTGTTTACATCTGTAGACTTTACAGGAGTTGTATATGAGTTTGTAAAAGAACTGGGAATAGTACCAAATGTTGTGGTACCAAAAACAGCATTGTTATTTATACTACCAAATGGTCTAGCACATACTGGTCTAGGTATGAAACTAGGCCCTGGCTGGGGAGAAGGAGAACGTATTGGTTGATGTGTGGGAACACTTGGAGAAGTAGCTGCTACATCAGCCAGAGAAGAAAGTGCAGGGCATGCCACATGTTCCTCTTCCATGATGCGTTGCTCTGCTAAGGCACACAAAAGGCTAAGGCCATGAAGGCCACTTATTCGATCGGGCATAGATGTAGCAGCAGGAGATTCTTCAAATTCTGCTGAGGATGCAGGAGCAGCATCAGCAGAATCTCTTTCACGTGATGGAGATCTGGATGAAGTGGGACTACATGGGAGTTCGCTGAGACAAGCTTGGACGAGCTCTGGCATTCTGTCTCTTGTGTCCTTCCTCTCACTTATGCTCGCTGAAGAGGAATTTTCTAAGCATTCTTTGTCTTTATACATAAAGTTTTCATACTTCTCATGTACACTTTCACCATTTTCTGATTCAGTTTCACTTTGCTCTGTCTGAATGCAACATTCATGGGAGGTTTCATCTGAGCTACAGGTATCTGTGGGTAGCTTCTCTGGTGAAGATGGCTCTTCCTCAGTGGAGAGTCTTTTGCTTGGATATGAAATGCACTCTTCAGTGGAATCTTTAGTCTGTGAGGCACAATCAGCTGTAGCAGTTTCTCTGTATATTGAAGAGCTCTCTACAGATGTATGCTCTGGAGATACTGATGACAAGCGATTTGCATGCTGTAAAACACTTTGAGACAATAACTCTAAACCACTCAAATCAAGGTAAGATGATTGGTGAACCCTCTGGGAATCACCCTCTGTCAAAGGTACAGCTTCATCTTGACTTCTCATTACACAGGAACTTTCATCTGATAATCCACACTCTACCTCATCCCCGTTTGGTAAACGTTGTGGTACTGGATGGACTACAGTTGATGGTTTGGAATCAGAAAAAGTACTACCATTAGAAGAATCATTAACAATTAAAGCTTTGGAACTGGTTGTGACTGTAGATGAAGATTCAAGGTTTGTAGAAGAATGTGTTTCACTGGGAATCCTATCACAGGGGCCTAGAGAGACCAGTCTTTGAGGTTCATTACTAACAACATGCTCACTTTCAAGATGGAGTGGTGCTGCAGCTTCACAAGTACCTCTCTGAGTCATGGAAAAATCAAGTGCTTGGGATTCTGTATCAGGTATTGTTTGGGATTCCTGGCATACAACTGAAGCATGGACAGAGTGAGGAAGGGAAGCTGGGTTAAGTGGAAGATCAGCATCAGAGAATCTAGGACTAACAAATGTGGTACAACCACCTGCTATAGACTGAGGACATGGCTGGTTTATGTGACTTACAAATACTGTTCCATTATGTGACTGCGTATCACTACCAGGTTCATCTTCACAACCAATAAAAGCCTCTTTCTTGATTGCTACCATATGATTTGATGGGATATGATTTTCATTTGGGTCAGTAATGCCTAAAGAACATGGCGTGTCTTTTCCTGACCCAACTGGAGAGGGGATCTCTTCTTTTATTTCCTGTTTTATTTTAAATGGAATAGGTAAACTAAGAGACGTGAACGGGGGCTGAGCTTTAGACACTGGAGACTCAACATCAGGTTCTTCCTCAGAATGAGATGTGACATTAATTGGTTCACTAGAATCTGACCGAGGTGCAGGTGAAGCTGTGGCAACCAGAGATTCGCATCCTTTCGATGCACAGTGTTCTAAACCACTGCCTTTGGCAACACTAGTGACAGGAGCTGCTGGCAACACAGAATAAGTAGTGGTAATATTACCTTGAGGAGTTAGAGTATCTGTGAGGGTTGTGGTGAGAGAATTAGGTAAAGATGATGTAAGGCCTGAGCTGCCCATGGTTGAAGTAGGTGGAAGTGAATAAGGTGGAAGAGAAAATGGAGGAGGCCCATGAGGTGACTGTGGCAAGTAATATGGCAAGGTAGAAGCAGGTGGATAAAGGAATGGTGGTGGAAGATGACGAAGTCCTGCTGGTATAGGAGATGATAAATTCATTTCAGTTCCCGGTGGTGCAGGTCCTTGAGTTGAGAGTGACACATTAATGGATTGACTCTTTGGATCTTCCTCTGGTGTCACAGGAGTTGGGGGATCCTCTCGCTTAATGGAGGCAGGTGTAGGGCTATGGACGGGAGCATGGGGATGAGGGACATGGACTAGAGCAGGGTGAAAGTTGCGATGATAATCGGGTAATGCAAGGATCTGTTGTGGCATAACCACAGGAGGAGCTGCAGCTACACCACCATATCCTGCCCATACCAAACTATGTCCACCAGGATCTGAAAGTAGATGAGTAACATTAAAATAATCTGACTTAGAGAAGAAACAAACAAACAAGTTTCTACATCACCAATTATTTCTTAAGTGCAAGTAACAAGTTAAAAGTTATGGAGTATACAGTAGTATACTAAACAAAATTTTTTTACATCATGGCACTTCAAGTCACACAAAGATAAATGTGTTCCCACTGCAATTATGCACCAAAATACAGTACATAGTACAACAATATGGCTTGCAAATATTCATTCTCCCTTAACTTTTTAACATATTTGTTAACATACTTTACTGTACTACAGTTCATCACCACAAATTCCGAAGTTAATAACCATTCTAAATTACTCCTAAAATAAAGATAATAAGATTAGTACTTCAAATCAAGACATTCAGTGCAAACTGTATTGTACTTTACATGCTTAGTACTGTAATGTGGAGTTATATATAAAACTCTTGCAGACACATCTCTTAGAATAATGGCATTGTACAACAGGCATGATCAAATTATATCAGGTGTGTCATCAAGTGGGACTGTGCTCAGTCACATTTACAACACAAACCTGGTATTGCGTGCGGGTGCGGCAGTACGTAGTAATGGCCACTTAGATGGTCCCGAACAAACTGGTAGCCTAAACCCATGCCAGCGCCTACACTGGTATCCACACCTACACCTGTGGAGCCATTAATCAAAGTTAGCTACCCATTCCCATTCTACTCCTGAGTCGGTGAAACATATGAATGACTGTATCCTAATTAGTTCCTCTTGAAAGGTAAACAGGGGAAAAATTTATTCCACGTCAATTTAACAAGAAAATACACAAGGGAAGTCGCAATAGTCCAAACATTTTTTACTTGCTGTTATAATAATTTTTGGTAGCACAGAATATCACAAAATAATTTAAATAGACATCATTACTTTCAATGCTCCTACTATTTTGATTTTTTCTTTAATGAAAAAAACTTGATATTACTTTCCTTTTCTCAAGGTCATCAATCCCACACAGTACACTTGGATGACTAAACATGGTGCCATACAACACAGTATACAATGTGAACAGAAACATGCAATGTGGATACAACTGCAAGCCTACATACAAATAAAACAGACAAACTACCAAACATATACAGAATAAGTTGGCCTTTAAAAAAGACACCACAACAATGGAGTTCATTACAAATAAACATACATTATAGCTGAGAATTTTATTACTGTGTATTCTTGACATTTTTAAAAATAATGCAATTTAAAGCTTTCATTGGCAATTTATATAGTACTTTAATTTAAAAACTCCAACAAACTTTTTTATTGTTATCAAAGAACTCCAATGAAATAAGTTTAAAAATGTGTTTGATCCACCTTAATTTTCTAGCAGGTGAATAATAATTTGGCTTTTGGCTACATATGCTTACCCATTGGTTGCGTATTATCAGCAAAAAACCAAAAAAAAAAAACCCTGGTACCTATAACTGTACTTTAAGTTTGGTAAATATACTGTTCTTGAACATGACTTATTTGGCTTTGTTAATTTAAGACTTAATATAGATTAAGACTGCAATATGAAATTTACGTGTTTCAGTTTATCACATATATGTACTGTATCATATAGGTGTACTGTACATATATAAAATGAATGAGTACACAGCATTTACATAAAAAAAGATTGCTTTTCTTTCAGAAACATTTATCCTTACAGAGATAAAATCCCAGTCATGAATCATATTTCCTTTCAAGTCCTAGTAAATTTTCTTTGTTATTAGAGTGAAATAAACATCATAATTTACTCCTAAAAGTTCTTTTAGACATGAAAATTCTACTGGATATCTAGATATCCTTAACTCTAAGATAATTAATTTTAAAGAGGTAAAAATGGTGTTGCCTTACGTATATGTGAAGCTAAAAGGAAAACAGTATTTTTGAAATTACTTATCGAAATCTAAAGGTCTTTCCAACAAAGAATCTTACAGTGTTCCTTGAAAATACTAAAAGAATTCTGAAGTCTAAAATATGATGCTAAGAAAAGGTGGAAAGTTTTGGTCAACTGTGTTAAGTTTTGGAATGGCATTACTTTGTATATCAACAAAACTCAAGAAGCCTTACGCAATATCTGACTAAGATAAAAAAAAGATTAAATAATTTTTAAAAATCTTTAAATAAAAACTGATCAAAGGCAAAGATAAAAATCCTAAAAATAAACAAAACACTTCTATCAGTGTGATACTTGCTACTACTAATACTACAAGTTTTTACTTCTAATAAATATCATGCAATATACAACTGCAACTCATATTCAAATTAATACTCTGCTGCACAAAAGTACACCCGAAAGCTAAGTGCTCACTACTACTTCTGTATACAAGAAAATTCAGGCCATAATTTTCAATTACCGGCAAACTGGCTCTGAGAGAGCCAAAAAGGTGTTGATGGAATTCCTGGAGTGCATGGTGTAGGGGGCAATGGCCAGTGGGCAGGTATTGTATTTACTTGTGACGTTGCTGCCCCATTTTGGAGTTGTCCTAAGGGCTCTTCTGGTGGTCTTGGTTCCTGGCGCTGCCGCGCAACAGCTATACCAACGGGGATATTACCTCCACCTTTTCATTAAAACAAATATTTTGATGAGAAAATAAGTTATTAAATCTACAGCTAAAAAAAAGGGAAAACATAGAGCATAACTGAATAATATCTAAAAACTACATAAAGAACATGACAGCATTCAATAAGGTAAGTAGAGACAGTTTGTTAGAACTTACTTTACTGAGTCTTAATTACATTGCCATGGTCTATATATGCATGAAATCACATACTGTATATGGTACTGGTCTTCTTCCTCACCGGTAGCTGTGACAGGTAGTTCTTTCTTCTGGGCGAGAAGGTTTTCGGGAGTTTCGATTAGATGAATCCCCATTTGCTCCTGCACCACCCGCTGCTGCTGCTGCAGTAGCAGGAGGTGCAACACGTGGCACAGTCAACTGAGTTAATGCTACAATGGGAGGACAAGCAGGACTCACATCGCCTACAGAAACTGGGGTGTTTGCTGGAGACAGTACAGGTACAGGTGATGCTGATGTGGATGTTGCTGGTAAATGATGGGGACGAGGTTTGACTTTCCTTCCTTGTACAAAAGGCTCATGGAGGCCTGGTGTTGTCCTTGAGCACTGATCCCCAATCACATAAGCCAAATGACTACCATTACCTTCCCCAGCATTGCAGTTGGCAATGATTTTGGTATTGTGGTTTTCGAGATCTTGGAGATAGCGCTGGGTATGTTGCTGGTCTCCCATACAGATTTCGCTTGCATCACCTGCAGTGAATTTAATTTCATTTCAAAAACATTATAATACTAGCTACTAATTCTACCACTGCTTTGCAAATAAAATTCATATGAACAATGCTCACATATACATTAAGAACTAAAATATTACTAAATATCCTATGTTATATCAATTACTGGTTTTCTATACATATATAACACAAGTTCATAAAAAATAAGATTACTGACAATGTAAGAGGCATATCGCAAAAGGCATCTTTTCTTAATATGAAGCAAAAATATAACTAAAATTACCTGCAGCATTCTTGAATTCTTCATCACCCCTGTTATATTGATTTTTGGTCTTGGTACTTAAGCTTACTGGCTCGACTGAGTGCATCTTGGCAGAGTCTGTTAACCCTTTGTTTTCAGACCTAATACTTAAATCACAAACTGACTGATATTGATGAGCTGGTGAAACTATCGTGCTTACACCAACAACCTTGGGTTTCACTATTGCAAACGAATCACTACATTCTAAACCTGTCGAACTTGAAGGTATTGACATAGCTGGGGTCACTTCAGCTATGTTATTTGTCCCATTACAGACTAAAGATTCGGAGGCAACAGCTGACTTAGGTTCACTGGTTCTGTAGAGATCTGCAGCAGATGACTTCAAGTGAGTCTTACCATGAGGCACCTGTGGAGCGTACATTTTGTGATTCTGAATAACTTTCCCTATGTCTTTTTCATCAACAGGTACATTATTAACAGCGTAAGAGGTTTCAGAATCACGATAAGTTGCCATGGGGGACAAACTGCCCCTGAGAGCTAAAGGAGGCGCTGCTGAATCTCCTCCTACTCCACTGGTG
>NC_061106.1:33906571-33929071 GCF_015104395.2 Macrobrachium nipponense
TTTTTTTTTTTTTTTTTTTTTTTTTTTTTTTTTTTTTTTTTTTATTCATTTCAGTTGGAACGGACCTTTCTGCTGGACACAAAGGGCGTGGAGCTGAGCAAGGACGGCGTGAGTGGCCACGACTCCTGCCATGGGCGTGGTGATGGGTACTCCTAATGGAGACATGGGCGGTGGAGCAGGGCTCCTGGGGGCAGCGGCGGCGGTGGCGCTGACGGCGGATGTGGTAGTTGTAACGTGGGTGGCGGCCGCCGCTGACACAGTCAACAGCGAGTACAAGCCAGCGTATGGCGCCAGGCCTGTCGTGAGCGATACAAAAAAAAAAGCACACCTCAGCATCAGCATCATCATCATCATCATCATCATCTACATCATAAGCATCAACATCAAGGGGGACCCTTTTGTGTGCAAGGGTTCACTTCCTCTCGGGGAGAAAGTCATTACTATTTCCAACACCAGAGAAAAGGAAAAAAATTAGAATGGGGCAAGAACAAATGATAATTAGAGCAGAGTAAGGAAAAATGCTAATGGCATAACCCTCAGAGTGCAAAGGGTGAAAGGGAGTTGTGGCATGGAATTGCTGGTTTCGGTGTTTCTAAATTTCACATACTATTCTATATTCACAATGTGAGTGTTTCGGTGATACATATATATAAAAAGGCGGCACATCAATGTCGGAAGGAAGTTACGGATTCTGCAAAATATAAGAGAATAAAAACGGTTTCCATACATAAAAATGGGTTGACAAAATGACGTAGAGAAATAACATATATGGGCACACATGGGGGCATGGGCAGCTTTCAAAAAGTCAGTTAAAAACTAAGATGACTATAGGAGGGGCACACAATTAGACAAGATTTATCTTTTCAAAATCGGTGTCTTCACAAGACATAAAATAAACAACATACAAGAATGATTTATAAATAAAGGAGAAATATGCATTATTAATTTTACATAAAACATCCAAACCGAAGATAATCGAAGCTCTCTGTTTTGTCTTTCATCCATAAAATTTATTCAACAAAAACACCAACCGTTACTACCGCTGCCTCTACCACATATACTAACGGCACTGAAATAATAATAAACATTAAACGCAATGTGTAGTATTCATTATTTTCTTGTGTAAAACATAGATTCACAATCAAGAAATTCCACAAAATGCAAAGCAACGTCACGTACATCTTATGAGTCCGGTGTAATAACGAAATTGAATTGAACATCCCGTTACCCTGGGCTGGATCGGTACACCAGAAATATCAAAATACCCATAACGCAATTTTTTTTTTCTTTTTAGAAATGCTGAAGAAATTCTCATCACTCCAAAGTCATAATTCGAATATATAATTATCAGAATGAAAAATCAACGGAACTTGAATTTTTCCTTTTTCAGAATAAAAGCAACTCAACTCAAGAATACTGGACAAACGAGTCGCCTCCCTCACTCGGGTACAGTGGAACTCACTTCGAGGCATATTAAAAAAAAAAAAAAAAAAAAAAAAAAAAAAACTTTATTTAGTGGTCATACTGGACCCGAGTGTTGTATGTTTTTGGATGAGAGGGTCGGTTTTATTTATTTTTTTTATTTGAAGGTGCTGCAAAAACACTGATGATGCTTCGCGCGTCATGTTTCTAACAGTTTCTAATTTCGCAGCTCGAACTCTGGAGTTCACGAGATTATTCGAGGTCAAAGACCAGAGAATAAGAATAAGAAGAATTCGAGGACAATGATGTGATGCCTTTCTTACTTATAAATGTGTCCAGGATACCATGCCATACGCCGGACGTTTGTTTCACCCCATTTCAATATTTCTTAGTAAATGCTTAGCTATATATATATATATAATATATATATATATATAGATATATATAGTATATAATATATATATATATATATATATATTACTTGAAAGTACAGTTAGCATAAGAATCTGAGCCTATACCTAACTTATACACGTATCACCACATCGCTCACTTCTCTCTCTCTCTCTCTCAACGGGCCAGCCAACATACCAAACTACCACGAAACCCCCTTCCATCCCTGTGATCTGTCACATTCCCTAACTGTGTATTTTATCCATCTATTCCAAACTACCTATATCCGCCAGCGTGTGTCTTGTCACCTTCTGACTTTAATTAAAATTTGGAGCCTTGTCGAGAGAGGGGATGATAAACCGACGGATGTTGTGCCAGTCTTTCAGAGAGAGAGAGAGAAGAGAGAGAGAGAGAGAGAGACGAGAGAGAGAAACTGCACTCTTTTAAAGACACAGAAATTGTTCTTTTTCAGTGTCATCACTAGTGGAGTATTTTACGTTTAATATATCTGATTATATGTTTTCAATTACATGAAACAGTAGGAAAACTATACTGAAAAAAACTTCCGTTTTATGAATGTCGATCGGCAGATGTCCGTAGTTCTCCCATTGCGAAAATTCGCATGTAAGGTTTTACTGATTAATTTCATTTGTGTTGCGTGAGTCGCCGTTCTAATTGAACAAAAAAAAAAAAAATGAAAATCTATATTAATATACAGTACTATGTACCTATGTTTCTCAATTATTGCTACTTCAGTGACACGTCCACTACAATAAATCTGGGTCTTCAGGCGACTTTACCTTGTGGTAAAAGTTAATGGGCAATCGCCTCCATTTTTCTATATCCTTCCTTTGACATCTTAAGGTGTTATGGTTAATTGTTTTTTTACGCATTCAAATCGATGGGTAACATTTCCGGGAAGCTGTGGCTACTCTTCTCTCTCTCTCTCTCTCTCTCTCTCTCTCGTCTCCTCTCCATTCTCTCTCTCTCTCTCTCTCTCTCTCTATATATATATATATATATATATATATATATATATATATATATATATATAAAATGGTGAAAATGACAATTGAGAAAATTGCAACTCACTCAGTGCTCTTATGCAGGCTTTGAACTCGTGGCTTCAGAATTGCAAGCCCACAGTGTGTGTGTGTGTGTGTGTGTGCGTGTTTGTGTTAGTTTCAAAGGATGTTAACCTTTCGGTATCTGGCAAGTCTTCGCGAGCGGTTACCATCCCATGCCCCTCTCCAACGTGACGGCGACTCACCATAGTCGACTAATCACTAATTACATAATTCAGTACTCAAGTCAAAGCAATAAGTGCGTTTATGACACGAATAATATCTATATACGCAAAACAAATATATATAGAGCTTCCGGAAAACAATTCCTGTCGTTGTTTAGCTCGAACAGAAATACAAGGATAGAAGGGTAAAAAGGAGGAAAATATCTAGAGAAGGAGAGGGCAACAGTGTAGCAGAAAAAGAAGAAGAATAAGAAGAGGAGGAGGAGAAGTAGAGAAAACCGCAGAGCTGATGGATGCACTTGGCCAGGAGTTCAACGACGTTTCGGGCAGGCATGACACGTTGAAAAAGGAGATACCGGGCACACACATATTACAATAAAAGCTCAAACAACAGAATGAACTGAAACACCTCTAAACAGTCGACGCAAAAACGCAGAATTAATCGGTAACATACAAAATAACCTCTTCTATCGAATAAATTCTAATGGACTGTTCAACGCGCAAAATACCAACCCACAGCGCCGTCGGGTCCTTCCCACCGTGAGATACATTTATTACAAAAATGTGTGTTAGTTTTGGAGGCCAATTACTCCACGAAATGGGAAGTGTTATCGGCGGGGAAGCGAAGTACAAATTTGTCCAAGTTAGCGGTATCTACAGTTAGCGGTGTGAGTTTACTGCAGGTCGATGCCTTCCTGCTCGAACGAACGCACGCACGCACATGCGGGCGCAATTATGCGCGCACACACACACACGCACAAACACACGTACGTACCATCATCCGTTAAAATTTCCAGCCCAGCTACATATTTGCTCGAAATATGGCCCATGCAAGGAAGACCTGTCGTGGGATGCCAGGGCGTGTGTGTGTGTGTGGGCGGGGGTGGGCGGGTGTGGGTGTGGCGGCGGCGGCGGCGGCGGCGGAGGGCTACAAAACAAGGGCCTCTACATGAGCATTTTAAAGATCATTACGAATTCGTTGATAATAATGAGACGTTCTTGTTCATCACACACGGGATAACAGAGCGGCCGTTCATCCCCTGACCCACCCATACATTAACCAGACGACATGGAAGAGGAAAAAATCTATTAATTCTCCGAGATTCTATTAACAGCTGTCTTTGGGGAGAAAAAACACAGAAGGCTCCGCCTCCGGGGGACAGGGATGGGCGGGGCTACGGCTTAGCGGGACACTCGTCCACCAATCACCGGAGCCACGTCTGCATGAGGGAGGGCGCGCCCTTCACAGTCATGAAGAAGAGTCGCAAATGAATCGCTCACGTTAATTACTGTAACAAAGTGCAACCCGCTATAGAGAAAACGCAGCTCTTTCTAAACTGCCCAAAATATTACGATTACATATAAAGGGGAGCCTGCGGTGATATATATATATATATATATATATATATATATATATATATATATATATATATATATATATATTACACACACACACACACACACACACACACACATATATATTATATATATATATATAGTATATATAATATACATATATATATATATATATATATATATATATGATATATATATATATTTATATATAATTAAGGGTGTATACTAAAACAAGAGACCGATTGTTCTCAAAAAATTTAGGGAGGGTCACCCCCGAGAAAAAAAAAAAAAAAAAAAAAAAACACGGTGCTAACGCGTGAGGTGAATTTACTACCGAACAACACCCACAAGCGTAAGAATCTCAGATACCTCAAAAGTGGAGCGAAATTGCCATAGAGAACCTGAGCCAAGACGTCCGAAAAAGAAAGTGAAGACAGTCTTAAGACCTTGAGAAAGTGTCCCAATGTCCGTCATTATTATAATCTCTGACGCTCCAGCCGAAGACTTAAAAAGATGCCCAGACATCAACAAGAAATTGAATTCAGAGAACACCTTACTGAATTTTTTTGTCAGTCACGATTACAAACGTATTATTAAAAAAAAATTCAGTAAACGGTCTACAAAATATTTTGGAAGGCCTCGCTGCAAATGAATATTGCGAAAGGGAATTATTGATATTAAAAAATATCAAATAAATCAATAATATAATATAATAATATAATATATATATATATATATATATATATATATATATATATATATATATATATATATATCTGTGTATAACTAAATCACGAAAATATGGAACACGGTGATGTATGTATATATATATATATATATATATATATATATATATATATATATATATATATATAGAAAACGTATATAGGAGAGCCCTGGATAACCATGAAAACCTGAGGGATAGAGGGAAAAGCACTTACCATGGTAAAAATATTCTACAGCGGAACAAATGCTCCATTGATGCTTTTACCAAATCAATCTAATTCATGGCCCCACATACAAAAGACATGATTCCTTGAATCCTAATTAACAGCGTCTGCGCGTGTGCTTGAATAAACTCTAATAGAATACACCCACTATTATAAAAGTTCAACTAATCTACTTAGGTTGTGACCGACCTACTCACGAAATACTAGTTATCATCGAAGCAAGTTAATGGAGGTCTACAGAAGTGCTACAAATTTCCCGTTATTCATAGTTGGTTATTTAACCAAGTTTATTTTAAGAAAAAAAAATTACATGCCATATAGTAATCATAATAATGGAAAAGGAACTTACAAGATTACTGAGTATAACTTGTTTACAAGTAGTAATTATTTACGTAGGAAAATACTAGAACTTTGGTCAAAGGCCAGGAGCTGGGGCCTGTGAGGTCATTCAGCGCTGGAAGGGAAATTTGATAGTAAGGTTTTAAAGGTGTAACACGTGGAAAACCTCGCAGTTGCATATGAGAGGGTGGAGAGTCAGACAGAAGAAAGAATATGGACAGAGGTACAGCAAAAAGGAACGAAAAGGGTTCCAGCTAGGGGACTTTGTTAAAAGGAACACAACCATACTTTCCATGGCCTGTGTCTTGTTCGACAGTTTTTACTTATTAATTTATTTCTTTTGATTTTACGCAAGCCTTTTCCCTCAGGATTCGTTCGATGAAAGGTTCCTATTCTATTTTTTTTTTTTTTTTTCTAAATAACAAGTACTTTTTTTTCCTTAAGTCAACAAAGGTCCAATCGTCCACGCCCGTTGGCAGCCGAGAATATAATTTTTTTTTTTATAGCACACTGTTATTAATGAACTATTTCCTACTTACTGCAATAACTTCATATGAGCATCCATTTCTATGGAAGATGACCTGGTAAGTTCAGGCCTTCTGTCTCCAACTATTCCCCTTTATTATTATTATTATTATTATTATTATTATTATTATTATTATTATTATTAGTGTATTAAAATCTCATTAACTTGTCTAGAAACAATTGCCAAATAAAATACCCGTACGGGAAAAAAAAATTGAATTCAGTAATAATTTACAGATCTGAGTAAATATCATTAAAAACAAACACGAGTATGTTTAATAACCAAATAATAAATAAATAAATAAATAATACCTAAGGGACATAATCACGCAAAAAAAGTTTCCAAAGGTTCAAGAATATTGGTCATATGTCACCAAATGGTATGAAGGAAAATAAGTGACCCGTAGGTTAACTTGGCAGCCCGGAATATTAGCACCTATTAAAAGGATAGGATGCTGACGACCTATACTAACCTTAGATAATATAACAATAATAATAGCCTTCAAGAATATTTGCATTCATAAGTGTGAATGAGGGATGGGGTGCAAGGTTAGTTGAGAGAGAGAGAGAGAGAGAGAGAGAGAGAGAGAGAGAGAGAGAGAGAGAGGTATCTACAGACGAAAAGAGCACTTCATGGAAGTGCACACAAGTATGGATGAACGAGTGAATCACGGCAACTACAGAACAATGCAGTTTCTGCACTAGGAAGCAGACAAATTTCCTGTCATTGTTCTGAAAACGAAAAAATGAAAATTCAGGTACTAACTTTCATGTCCGTCAATTCAGGTACACATTCAAGCCTTCTAATTTTATAAAAACTCATCATAAATAGCAATAACAGGTGGAGATATGATTTAGTTGAATATTATGTAACATGAACTAATTTGCATTTATCATCGCATACAGTATATCTGAAATATGTAACTAATTTACCTTAACATCGTCTAAAGTTTACTCGAAATATGTAAGTTTGGTAAATAAGAACCGAAAGGGTGAGAAATGCGGAGATATGCATAGGCGAGAATCATGGACCAGAAAAGGTACAAAAATGAATTTAATGGTGTTAATCCAGTGAGCTCAGGAGATCCTGAAGCCGATTTTGTTTTAGAGAGAGAGAGGGGGGGGAGGTGTTGACGCGCTACTAATAAGCCTCCTGTGTATATACGAAGTTTATAATGTTGAGGATGATTTCTGTGTAAGTGCGTGATTGCGCCCGCGCAAGCTGACGTCAGCTACACGTTCGTTATACAACTGGTTGCTCGATCTGCGGAAGTTAAGCAACACAGAGATGGTCAATAACAAACTTATCTGAGTGACGCCGAGAAATGTCGGAGGTCGTTGGTATATAAACTATAGCAGTCCCTTGAGCATGCGTGAGGCAGAGAGCCTCGGGCCCAGAACCTCACCCTAAGGTATAGGCCTTGACCCTAAGTATGCTTGCTGAAAACTGAAAGGTAATGCTCGCGACTAAAGCAATTCTCGACATCTACAAAATACATTCTTTAGGACAGCGATTGCGACACGAACCGGCGAGCATCCCGTACTTAAAAACATTCGAGATAAAAAAAAATAAAGGAATTCTTTATTCCAATCACAACAACTATATATTCAACATTAGAATTTCCTACAACCAACGCAACACTCTTAGCAAAGTGAACGAGACAGAGTTGACGAAAGCCGACTTCATTGGCAATTCCACCCATTGGAGAGAACACGAGGCTGGCTCGGCGACTGAACTCGAGAACGATGACCGCGAGTAAGAGCCGCAAACAACGGGTGATATTGGGCCTCCGAGGATAACAAACAACTCTCCCCGAGGCAGAGCTATTCGGCCTTGAAAAGAAAATGGCATTTTTCCCTTACAAGTACTTGTATGCCTAGGACATCAACAAGCTTCTTTCTCCGTATTACTGCCATATGTACGAGAGCAGACTTGAAAACTGAGTAAATATTCTGAGAGAGAGAGAGAGAGAGTTTCAAGCGTCTTTATCAGAAGTTGTTTAAGAGCTCAACCACAAGGAGATGGAGGGATGGGGGGGAAGGGGAGGGGGAGGGGGAAGGAGAAACTTCCTCTCTGCCCGTTATTTCACTCTCACCTGCTTATAGAAGAACCCCGGCTCCACAAAATCGAAAGCCTATGATAGAGTCGTTTTAGAAGGGGAGCCGGCAAGAAGGGCGTTGCTCTATTGGACGTTACCTTTTGGAAAATAACACAAGGTGTAGTTCTTTTTACAATTCAGACGTTCTTCCTTATTTTCCGACCGTACAATTCAAGATCCTTGGTATAATCTACCGTTTCCTATCAGCAAAACTAGTAGAGCTTATCAGATATACAGACGGAGGCCCCTTATCCTTCTTCAGGGCCGGTTTGAGATAACCTTCGGGTAAAGCAACTCGCTAAACCTAAATTAACACCCTCTCCCCCTCCCACAATATATACACTGCATGGAAATATTATTGGATTGATTTATTTCGAGTTCATTTGGCAACATGACACGAGGAAGGACCTAGAAGATGATAAACCGAAGGCAAATGAAGCCCGAAAACCTGAAATTCTAAATCTGTACGAGTTTTTGTTATGCATGGGAATAGAAATATACAATGAACATAGGATGGTATGGGGAAAGTTTTTCAAATACATGACTATGTACTTTATAGTGACTATTTTCTCGAATCCGTTGAACTTCGCGATAGTGCAACCAAAACGGCAAAGACATAAGAGCGTGGGCGTTTGTTTTTTGTAAATTAACATATTACAATAAGAATAATAACTGCTACGGGAGAGCAGCAATGAACATAAAAAATTATAATTGTGAAATAATGATCATAATTATGATAAGAATAATTACCAGTAAATGAAATCCGAGTCACGCCATTAACAGCAACATAATCAATAACACGATACTGAAACGTAGAAAATTATTTATATTTTTTTATAAATAATAATGACTACGAAAAATACGGAAAAAATGGCTTCGACAACTTCACAAATGAGTCAAGAAATATTATGAAACCAATATTTTTATTTCTCTCATTTGGATCTTATCTACGTTTAGAGAATGACTCGTTATGAACTGTAAAAGTTTTTACTACTTTGCAGGTGGTCCTTTATAATTCAATATTTCTTTTAAGCACCTTTGTAGCAGACTAGTAACATGGGATGTTTGTTGTTTAAGGAAGTTAGCGAGGACGACAAAGAGAAGCCTCCTGCTCGCAGATTCAGTTAAAGTTCAGATAATTTATTCAATTCTTTTCCCACACCACCGAACATGACAATAACACAAACGTAGACGATGTATAACACGGCTCGGGAACTCCCAGGAAATATTGTGTCTCGTTGACGTGGTTGCTTTCAAATAAAACCAGTAATTAGATGTAAGTATGAGGTGTTTCTTCATAAAAGGGAACAGACGATGTTGGAAGATGGGTAATTAGTTTTTAAAAGAAGGAATTCATATCATCTTGAAGGATACTGTTCACATGGTTTAACATGATTAAATATGACTACACACATTTCTGCCATAACACCCTGTGGAAGAGGTGTAGGAATACTACCACCGTAGGTCGTGTGTGTCGTAAAAGGCGACTAAAAGGACAAGTGTTGCCTCCCAGTCTTACTTTTTTAGTAAAAGGCGAGGCCCACCGCCAATAACTGTGGAAACTGCTGCCTTGCAGTCTTACTTTGTTGTTAAAGGCTAGGCCCACTGCCAACTGTGGAACCTGCTGCCCTGCAGGTGGACTTTTTAGTCAAAGGCAAGGCCCACCGCCAATAACTGTGGTTGATGACAGCAAGGGCATGCGGTCGTAAAAACCCCTATGCCAAATAATAAACCATGCCTGATGTTGTAAGGAAGGGCGCATCAGGCAACCGACCCCTTAGTGTAGGGATAACGGTGGGAAAGAGGATTGGAAAGAAGAAGAGACATTTCTACCATAACCTCAGCCTTACCGTCATCGCTTATTCTCGACCTTGAAATTTCATGAATCTATACATGAATTCAGCTTGTAAATATAAAATCTATAAACATGGCACCAGTTCCTTCAGGAAAGTTTAACAAAAAAATCTCCAGAGAGGGAGCAAAGGTCTGATCAAATCTAGTTTCCCAATACATAATAATAAACATAAATATGTCACTACCTCAATATTTATATGCCCGCTTTAAGCACTGCATTTATATTCCACAGAAATTCACTTGGGTCTCTCCTGCGATAATTACTAAGGCAATTAGGAATGTTGCTGAATACTGCAGCAGTTAGTTGCAAGTCGGTCAACTAAAAGCCAGCTAACTTCAGTAGCACTTTGCGCCTTCCATTTTTGTTGATAAATAAAGGCTTAATTTAATACAAATGTATATATATATATATATATATATATATATATAATATATTATTATATATATATATATATATATATATATATCATATATATATATAATGAACACATGAGCACGTGTTTCACAGAAATAAATATCTGTCTCACGAAGTGAAAGCGCACTTGGTCAAAAATGGCCATACCCCCGTCCGAGGCTATATTCCTTAAAATATTTATAAGGTGTATATTGCCGAGAGATTTAACTTTTAATGCGCATTTTCAAATGTCTTTCTGCATCCTCCCCAATTTATACAAAATAACCAGTGTTTGCATCATAGGTGGGGCCCTCTTGTTTGCCATTTCTTAGACAAAGATCGGTAGATTTGTGTGCGTAAAATAATATATATTCAATACGTTCACAGTCGACTACAATATTCTGTAACTGAAATATGTATAATAATAAAAGAAAGATTAACTAGTGCTGGTCGAGTTGTAGCGTAAAACACTCCAGGAACGAGTTATTCCTTTAGAGTTTACTGTAAAACCGCAGTAATAATTTTTACCATAAGCAGGGCATATAGTGCATAGGATTCTTCTCTTTTACCCAAACTACGGAAAACAAGTCTTTTTTTTTTTTTATTCATTCAACACATCATTCGTATTCAAAACAAAATAACGAAACGAATGATTTTCTTACTGGTTAAATGAGTGTAAAGAAAAAAAAAGTGGGTAGGCGGGCAGGTTCATTAAGATACCAAACAATAGCGGCGCCTATTTTGTTGGCATTTCGGTATCGTACAAAAATAAAAATAATGTTTAGAGCCGTTCATGGAATATATTCAAAGAGGCAGAAAACTCTTGAAACGACTCAAAATCTTGCAAATGTGTGGCAACGAGGCCTCCATAGGCATCGCTAATTACTACTGTTATCGCGCTACCCAAATAATTCCGAACATCTCTTTCGTTGCGCGAATAGCGATAACATGAGTACAAGAAGAGATCTGGGATGTAAAGGTAGGATTATTCTTTTAGAGAGAGAGAGAGAGAGAGAGAGAGAGAGAGAGAGAGAGAGAGAGAGAGAGAGAGAGAGAGCTATTTAATAAGGTTCGCCATATCTGTCACTCGATGAAATTCTAGTTGACAAACGTGAGGCGTCCATGATCATGAATATTTCTTTAACCTGAAACTACATAAAATCCACAAGAATTTTTCCTTCAAGGTAAGACGAAATGTACTGTACTGCAATCAATGAAAAAAAAAAGGGCCTAACGACAGAACAAATATAAATTAAAATTATATTTAAGGAAGAGACAAGAATGACAAGGAGAGATGCGGTGCGAAATACAGCAGGAGCCCTGAGAATGTATTTCAAAAATCTTTGCCAGAATGCATTGTGGAATCTGGAAAAACGTTTGAAATATGAAAAAAAATCGTTCGGAGACAGAAAAAAGTCCCTTACACCAAAGGTTACACCCCACCAACACCCTTTCCAATATCTAATCACCTATTGCCGGCCTGTGGCAAAATCTGCGCAAAAGTCCGCACAGACAGAGACGAACAGACGAACTGAACGGAAGTAATGGGACGTTAGAGGAAACTGGCGGTAAAAAACATTACAAAAACGTACGTCTGGACAACTGACGTTTATAATAGGAAACGTAGGTGACAGACAAGGGTGAGTCGAGAACACTACGTAACAAATATGCTTATATCAACGCAAAGACAATGTATGGATATTAAGTTAAAAAAAGAATTGTAAAATTAAATAAATAAATAACTTTAGACGGATACTTAAACGAAACAAGCAACCAGAGAAATAAATTGAAATCCTTTCCTCAAGAATTACAGAAATACAAGATGAGTGAAACTTAAACACTGACGGGGGTTTCGGGTGATATTCCCGGGAACTTCCATTAGCTACGATCAGTAATATTTTTTACAGCAAATTCTTTTCTTACACTTCAAAGAACATATATAATGGTACGAGACATTTAAGTATAAATATGGCCGTTGCAGATGGAAGGAATGTTAAGAAAATCAAGTCATAGATATTATAATATAATAATTATAATATATATAAATAGAGACTTATATTATATATAATATATGTAATTATATATATATATATATTATATATATATTATTATATATATTACATTATATATCTTTATATATTGAAACCCTTAAAAAAGTTAAAAAACAAAGATGAAATTCTATTAAGTTACACCGAGCTAGAGGTAACTTTTTTGAAAATATCCTGCCTGAAACCTGGTACTAAGTTCTACCACCTCGTACAATAACATTTTGGTGTAATAACAATATAGGTGTGAGAAACGAAAGTAAAATACTGGAAGTGCTTCATCAAATCACTAATATGTTCATTGCTTTGTAAGTTGATATGTAATCGGTAACGGTAATTTCTGACACCAACTCGTTACTACCATACTATTACGTCACTTGAGCGGGCAAAGTTAAAATTCGGACTGGAGGGAACAAGAGTTGACATAAGTTTACGGAAATATAGCTAAACTATCGAACAAAATTATCAAAAATGAACATGAAATATTGAACAAAATTATTTAAAATGAACATGAAATATTGAACAAAATTATCTAAAATGAACATGAAATATTGAACAAAATTATTTAAAATGAACATGAAATATTGAACAAAATTATTTAAAAAGTGAATATGAAACAAGTCAAAAGTAAGAGTAGACATAGACAATGGCGCCGCTTTACAACAAGACGGCAGTTGGAGTTTAATCCTATTAGTTAATATTAGCGGGCATCCACGAAAGAGATGCTTTAGTTGGTGAAAATACTGCGCGAAGATAATATGAGACACCAAAACACCAGGAAACACCAACCATATATGGATATCAAGTAAGGAAAATCCGTCATACGTACATACATTGGGAAGAACACAGCTAACTCGTTGCCTTATGTTAGCCCAGTGAAGTAGTACTTCACAAAGAGTACGTTCGAACAACAAATATCTTTTCATCTAAATGAGTATTTATGGAACTTAATGTATTTTTTTTTTTCATTCTTCCGCATCAATGAATAAGTTTAGGCATACTTTCGTGGAAAACAAAACAATCTGAGAAGATGATAACGGGGAACGCTGAGCAAAACTGAATAATGACCTTGAATGTAGTGCACGAATAAAAGGAGAGTATTATGGGAAATTAGGACCTATTTGCTGCGCCAACGGAGTCACAGGAGCAAAGGCTACAGACAACGAGCGCAGGCAGTCAGTAGTCTGTCAAGATTGCGTAAACAAAAATGGCTGTAATTGGTGCTAGGGGGACTTAATTCCGGTATTTAAGAAATGCGGCATATAAGCAAACCTAATTTTAAGGTAGGCCAAGACTAAAGGATTAACAATCAACGTACAGGACAAGCATGATTAATTTGAAAAAAAATATGAATAAAGAATTGTTAAGAACCGGTCTTTTTCAAGGTGAAAACCGATAACAGATAATACATCATTGATTAAAAAAATAGTGTATTAAAAGAAGACTGAAGAAACGATAGGGAAGACGTCGTTATAATATATATATATATATATATATATATATATATATACATATATATATATATATATATATATATATATATATATATATATATATGAAACAAAAACCAAGTCTATCATATCAACAACTTTACCCTTTAAGAAAAAACAAGCAATTCCGCATAATTTGGGATTACTACGTACGAAATTCTGCAGCACGTAAAGCTCACTAAAGCTCACTTGTGGCTTTTAAAATCAAGATCGATTGTCAATTACCCCTAGGGTCAAACACCGTATGCACAAACATGAATTGGGAAAAAAAGTTCCAAGTTTTTACTGATTTCCAGGCATATTCAAGTATTTATGGCTTCGTTTAAGCGTGAATTGGGCGCCATTCCTTCTCCGGAAAGCCGCCAGCATCCTGATGGGATGGCGACAACGCTTCCTGCATCAGATCGTAAATATACAGTTTCTCGGCGCAACATAAATTTCAATGAAGTTGGACAGCATACATAAACTTCACTCTGAAAAGCTGGGCAGCAAAGTCCACGATGTGAGAGGGCGCAGCATCAGAGCAACAACCGAAGAAGAACAGCGTTCGCCAACAAATGTGCAAATTCAACGCCACTCACTAACCGCACATCAAGTGAGAATTCAGTGGCCTCATAAAAATCATGAAATGCTTCCATAGTAGGACATCTGGTTAATTCAATCCCAATTATCAGGAGCAGAAAAAGAAAGAAAAAAAGTGCGCTAATCGGAAACCGGTTTAAAAGGCTCTTGCAGTGATACGGAACTCGATGGGAATGGAAACACACACACACACACACACACGCATGCACATGACGGGGGGGGGGGGGGGGGGGGAGGGAGGGGGGGAGTAAACTGGAAGAACCAGTTACCGGGGGTGGCAGGGACTACTAGTTCCCGTCCGGTACACTTATCTTCCCCTTACAGAAGAGAGAGAGAGAGAGAGAGAGAGAGAGAGAGAGAGAGGAGGGGAGAGTAGCGTATACACAGACGGGGCGATTCCCCTCTCCAGACCCTTCATCATTCCCAGTTTTGAACACCAAATCTTCTTCCTAGTATGCATGCACGAAAGACCTTGTTTTCCGTCCTCTGGCCAGACAGTTCTTTGCAGTTTGTCTTGAGGAGCAAAGTTCAATAACTCTTCGTGTTTACCGTAAGAGTTCATAATTTTATCCGCGTCCTATGAGAGTCGGCGCTTAATCTTAAAACGCCAACAACATCAGCATCAGCATGCCGCTAGTTTCTTCCTCACAATCTCAGCTCGCTCTCCCTCTCCTCAATCGTCGCTTCATTTATTCGACTCTGAACTTCTTATGCTTCGTTTGTAAACTTCCTCGCCAATATCATTTTCTCATTACGAAATTTCACAAAACTGACGCTGTTTCGAACCTCATTTGTCGTCTAAACAAAATTCTTTCCAAGTGTTCTATGTAACCAAAAACCAGGCGAGTCTCTCTCTCTCTCTCTCTCTCTCTCTCTCTCTCTCTCTCTCTCTCTCTGTTAACAGCTCCGCTGCGCCCATTAAAATCATGCACAATGAAACACCGTTTCCCCTCGCGCTTATCACGTCGTTTCCTGTATTCCAGTTTTATCTCTTAACTCCCTCTCCTCCCCGTTTCATACTGCTTTCCCTTATTCTTCCCTCTCTCTCCCTAACTCTCTCTCTCTCCCGCTCATCCAAATTCCCTTTCTTCCCTCGTTTGCAGCAGCCAACCCAAAAAGTTCTCCCCTCCACGCCCTTCATGAAATCCAGATCTTGATATCATACTAAGGGAAAGCACACCTGTAAACAACGCAAAGGGCGCCTCTCTCTCTCTCTCTCTCTCTCTCTCTCTCTCTCTCTCTCTCTCTCTCTCTCTCTCTCTCTCTCCTATGTTCTAGCGGAATACCCATCTATAGCTGAAAAGAGATTGGTTAACAGAAATAGATTTCAATACAAATTCACGACGCACCAAAACAGATGTTATGAATGATCCACCGGATATTAAAATCAATTAAAAACAGATCAGTCTATATCTTCTCGAGAAAATATAATCTCCAATAAGTTCAGAAAAAGTATAGTTTGCACAAAACATACTACTCCACTTTCGGCAACCTGAGCTATCATCAGAGGGGCAATTCGCAATCAGCTGATGAATATCTTAAAAAAAAAAATCCAAATTGACTTCTTGAGTTAATTACTTTGCAGCACCTTTGTGTGTGTACGTGTGTCTAAAAGAGCAAGACAGACAGACAGACACAGTCAGAGGGAATGTATAAATATATCCGTAGAATAACCATCTGAAAAACTGCGAACTCTACAGCAATATTCCTGTACCGACGCAGGCCTTTCAAAACGCTCTATTTTTTTGTCAAACAGTTTGTTAACTAGACGGTTTGGCAAACTATTTGATCGTGTGTCGGACAAATTTTGCTGATCAAATGGCATGAGCGGTGATTTGATGGAATCAAACAGTTTATTTCCTGTTTTGACCAGACTGATTTAAACGCGCCAGTTTGTCCGTTTGTACGTGTCCGCAACATATTTCGTCAATTGTACCCTTGACTGTCACCGCAAATGCATCTTCTGCGTTAGACATCAACTTTTCCTCGATGACGTAAGTGAATTTATCGGTAATATCCCCGTCTGCGGACAAGAAATGCATCCTGTTACGGGACCATGAATTACAAGAATTGCATACATAGGTAGTAGATATAATGCACAATTTAGACAGAAGGCCAAGCACTGGGACCTACGAGGTTATTCAGCGCTAAAGAGTAAATTGTGAATAAAGGTCCTAAAAGGTGAAACAGGAAGAAAACTCGCAGTTGCAATAGGATGCAATTGTTATGAGAGGGTGGTAAGATGGAACAAAGAGGAATATGAAAGGAGGTACAGTACAAAGAATGAAAGGGGTTGCAGCTAGGGGACGTAATGCCTACAGTGCACCGTGCGTGAGGTGCACTTGACAACACTAGCACTAGCCCCCACCCCCAACCCCCCGGGAAGAACTGATTATAGGATCCTCGTTACGCATAAGTAAATAAATGAATAACCAAAATACGCATTTGTATTTTACTCATATATTGCTTCGTCTTTATATTACCGCTTTAAAAAATCTATCCACCATCAAAAAATAATCAGACTTCCGGAAACAAAATAGGATATTTTGAAACGAGTGTATCGTAACAGAAAACAAAATACCATGATACTGCTAATAATAGAAAAAACGAAAGTGCACTATAATAGTAGAAAAATAAATAAATATATTTAAGTGGAACTTACGCATTTGACGGCTATTCGAACAAAAACGCGATCGGGTATTAATATATACCCACCTCTACTCTAATATATATATATATCTTATATTAAATATATATATATATATATATATATATATATAATATATATATATGTGTGTGTGTGTGTTGTGTGTGTGTGTGTGTTGTGTGTGTGTGTGTGTGTCAGGCTATTGTCGTTTTTTAATACACCCAAAAATGTTCAAAATTAGGCTCCTATTTGAGAATATGACATTTTTACCGCGCCCAATTTACGATATAACTCATAATAAAGTCTTAAATGAGACAATAAGTCCATCATCGTAAGTGGACTTTTTGCATTATTACTCTTGCGAAACCGCTACGCGATACACCAAAAATCAGTCAGCAATATATACAATATTACTCACTGAAGGTCTCTCTAAGCGTCATCTTCCTGCCCACTGGTGACAGCCGATGAGCTCAGCAATTTTATCAAAGTGGCATGTCACGTGCGTGCCTCGAACCAAGTTTGACCAAACCGGTTTGTCTGATGGATTGACAAAGGGGGGAAATAAAGTATGCAATATCATGTAGTACGTGTACAGTAACGATACGCAATGGAAGGTAGAGACAGATGACTAATCAACACGGTAGCGAATGTATATTATCATACGATACTGTTTATTATTGCCATACGGTATACGAAAACCTGAAAAAATCACAAGCTTCGCGTTACGTCTGCATACAGTGCAGTAGTGTCTCATAAAGGATTAAATAAAATAATAACTGTAATTGTGCGTGACTTTGCTTCTAACCACAAAGCCTTGTGAAATAATAACGTTTATACAATCAGCGTCACTGCTCATTACCAGTAACTTTATCGTTAAACCTATTGTTACATGTGATTTTTGTTTTCCGCATCTAAACAGTGACAACTGCGATTTATGGAATACATCTATTGGTTATGTATGAAATAACCTCTGATGAATTTAAGTTTTTTTAACCATAAAGAAGAAGACATTCTTGCTTTTGTTTTCTCTGTTACGGGCTGCTCTAGGAGCAAGAGCCCGTGCTGGCATAGGGCCAGCTAAATCTAAAACAACACTGTTTTCTCTCATTGTACAGATAATAATGTAAAAGATATATATACTTATATATATATATATATATATATATATATAATATATATATATATAAAAATTTTACATATATACGTATATAGTCCCCTTCGTCTCTCTTAACATGAAATAGACAGCAGGATAGACAGATGCCCAAAAACCCAAAGTCCTGAAAGAGGTACCCCAGGATGAATCCCACCTGAAGGCAATGCCCGATAGACGCAAGACACACGTACAAATGATGAGTGCGCACGGTCGGGCTGAAGGGGAAAAAAATTGAACACAGGTTTAATGCGCAATGCACGCATGCACGTAAGCCACGCACACAAGCATACAAGCATGCCAGGATCCATCCATTGATCATGCACTTCCTCGCCCTTCCTCACTCCCCCACCTCTCCCCCCTGCAAGCCGAAAAGCCGTGGTGGTGGTGGTGGTGGCCGGCCGGCCCTTTCCCTCCCCACTAAAAACCACCCCATTACCCTCGTGGCTAAATGAACAGCGTCATGCAACAGGATGTGCTTAAGTGATCCTGACATCATTCAAATCGCATTCGAGAGCGCTAATGCCTTCAACCTCAGCAACGGACACCCCCACCCCTTCCCCCCCGCTCCCTACATCGAAAGCCCCAAGCCAGCCAACATCCCCCCCCCGCCCCACCACCTAACAATCCCCTTTCTCGCATGCCATCTTCCATCGAGATCACCTCATTTTTCCGATACCCGGCTATTATAACCGTCATCGGCATTCTTACACCAGCGGTAACGATCGAGATAACACACATGCATTTATGAATATTAATATACGGAAAGCCTGCGCTGTTGCAGCAACTGCGCAGCGCATCTTTGCAGCGTTGTCCGTACATTGTAAAACTGTTACGAAATTTTTCGAACATCTTTGAGAGAGGGAGAAAAAAAGCTGAAACTGACTACATACATAATAGCGTTAACAAGACGCAATGAGAAGATCCCGGAAGTATTTCCAAGTACGTCGTCTTGTAACAATGGTGTGTAATATAATGCATAGCTATATTATATATATATATATATATATATATATATATATATATATATATATATATATATATTTATATACATATTTTTTGTGCATGTAAACCATTTGCGCCCAATGTATATTCGATCTAGATTATATCATACTTTTCATTTCTTTGATATATATGAGTAACAAACCCATGAATTTGCTTTACTGCATCGTCTCCCCGACATAATTCTACCTATCTCAAATATCTACCCTGTCAAAACCTTGCTTCGGATAGTCGAACTGTTTCTTCATCCTTGTCACTGCAGATCCGTTCTCCAGAAATACTGGTCTTGCATTCGCGGGGTCAATTCAGTTTCCCTTCTTGTCTGAATTTACACAATATCCTCTTCCCTCTCTCTCTCTCTCTCTCTCTCTCTCTCTCTCTCTCTCTCTCTCTCCACAACACTGAATTAGAATGAAGGAGTGTCCCTATCGCTCTCAGAAAGTATAATAACCTAACCCGCAGGCCAAATCATTAGACATTATAGAGTGTGTGTGTGTGTGTGTGTGTGTGTGTGTGTGTGTGTGTGTGTGTGTGAAGATCAGCAATTACTGGAATGCGCACATTGTTCTTTCCCTCCACGGCCCGACTTAGGATTACATTACGCCTCCGATTTACTTGGTTTTCAATATCTTCATTCTCACAAGATAAGGATTTAGGATCATCTAATTATTTCTTCCTTTTTTTTTTGCCTGTTAACACTGAAAGTTTTAAACTCCTTCTCATAACGTCTATCCCGATAAAATGAAATACATGACTGCTGGACTGAGTAGATAATTGACTTTGTTTCAATCGTGGCCACAAAACTGTGAACATCAACACCGAAATTACATTATTTACAAATAACCTGAACTATTCTAAATACCGAACTATACTTCACCCAAGTATATTCAACCATACAAGTAATAATCAAATTCGGTAATTATAAAAGCAGAATAAAATGGGAACAACATACAGCTTTCTTACTACGTACATTACTGAAATATATACGAAAGTATTAAAAAAATCTCCATCATAACCATTGGTACACGAGTGATAAAAATAAAAATCCTCCAGTATAGCCAAGTTAAAAAAAATCAAATGTTGGCACTCGATTTCATCAAATCAAAACGCCATTCTAATGTAACAATAATGATCTGTCAGAAATCAATTCCGGTTAAGATGTAGATACGAATTTGGAATCTTACGTAGCAAAATGAATGGATAATTTATGATTGACGAAACATTAAAAGTATCCTCTCATTATGCAACCAAAGGTCAAATTAATATAAAGTAAACCAAGTATATACATCTCTTTTAAACGTATCCTTTATAAAAACGAGAGAGAGAGAGAGAGAGAGAGAGAGAGAGAGAGAGAGAGAGAGAGAGAGATCTGAGGCCCAGCCATCAAGAGAACGCCCAGGGTCGGGCAAATCGGTTCTCATGGAATTGCAGAATTCCATAATAGTCCTGTGACTCCCATTATTCCCCGGGCCACTTTCAGAGGCCACTGGCTATTACCGAATCATGGTGGTTCTCAGTCTTTTTCGGGGAAGGAGTTTTACGGCAAAGCTAATCAGATCAAAATGCAACAATGGGAATCCCTCGGTCAGCGTCCGTCGTACCATGTTAACATTTCACAGAGATGCCGTTCTACAGCGTAATATTATTAATTAGCTTAAACATATAATTATTCATAAGCTTAGACGTATCCTTATTATCATTAATAACCTTATACGTATTATTATTATTACTATTAATAAGCTTAGACATAAACTTATACATCTATTCTAGTGACTTGGATCGCCTCGTCTGGATTTAACGAATCTCTTTTACGCTGCAACTAACATTTCTTCCTTGTGTCTTTTTCATCCAAAGACTACAGAAACATCACATGATTTACAGAAATGTTTAATTTTAGCCCGAACGAGAGATCAGAAAACAGAACCGATGGTAAATTCTAAAATTCATTCTCCCATCTTTCGACCGTGAAAATTTTAAATTACACAGAAACAATAAAATAAAAAAATACGCAGCTATATACAAGATGAAGAGACGCGTGACGTACGAAGATAAAATCCCATCGACAGAGAGAGAGAGAGAGAGAGAGAGACTGCAAGAGCGCATCAAGTACCCTCTAAAGACCAATAAACCCCTACATTAAAAGTACTTAGGGCGTCACGCAATCCCTTCCCTCCGTTTACCCGTCGTTCCCTTTTGCATGCAAACACTGTCACGTCGGAGCCGGAGCGCTTCTTTTCTCTTCCTGCATTCCACAATCAAAACCGTCTTCTTCTTCTTCTTCTTCTTCTTCCCTTCCTATTATGCCCGATTATCCGCACAACAATCTGCGAAGCCACACCCCTCGCCACACTGTTGCTCTGGGATGTGCGACAGGCTATTATTAATGAGGACAGTAACACTTGCAGACTAATCCGTCTGGAGAGAAGTCATCATACCCGCTGGTGTGTTCATCAACTGAATTATTATTATTATATTATTATTATTATTATTATTATTATTATTATTTATTATTTACGTAGAAGAACCTTTTTCAAGCATGTTCTATTTTGAAGGTGACTGCTGCTTCAGCTGCATTATAAAATAAATCCAGCTGAAGAAGCAATCTCCTTCAATAGAACACATTATTATTATTATTATTATTATTTATTATTAATTATTATTATTATTATTATTCAGAAGACGAACCTTACTCACATGCAACAAGCCCACCATAGGGACCATTTGACTTGGAATTCTAGGTTCCAAAGAATATGGTGCTTATTTAGAAGTAAGAGAATGTAAAGGGAGATAGAGAAAGAGTTCTCACTGATTGAAAAAAATTAACTGATACATTAATAGATGAAAAATGTATTAGAATAGCACAAGCAAAAACAAGAGGCGTTCGCCAAACACAATGACCGGTCATTCGGCAAATCCTTATCTGAATTTTGGTCTTGACCCTTTGATATCATCCACACAAAAGAATGGATCCAATGCCCTTCACCCACTGATGATTTATGAAGTCTG
>NC_061106.1:33934071-33954071 GCF_015104395.2 Macrobrachium nipponense
AATTTGGAATAGCCCACAATAAATAAATAAATAAATGAATAAATAAATAAAAACTACTGTACTCATTACAGTTTTCTACCAGACAATTTTTTGTAATACGTGATAAAACGGGCGTAACAACCGTAACACAATCCCATATTTTCTTCTACGTAGAAAGTGGAAACTTCCCATTAACACAAACATGAGAGCATAATGTAACAATAACAATCCCTCTCGAAATTTTAAACGAATGCATTAAAAAAAACGATGTCCATTTTCTCAGAATATTCGGAGAAACAAGCAGGAAAGCGCATCAAGGTAAAGAGAAGGAATTTAGACATAACGTTTATGACACCTAAATGCGATAGAAGCTGACAGTCTATGGCTAATAGGAGACGATGACACACCCGTCAGGGTACACAATCACGCAGATTAGGCGGGTGAGGTTTACGACGAAAGAAAAGAAATTCTAAACAAACTGCGACGCTTAGAAGAGGAAAAACGAGAAAAGGAAGAGAGGCTGAGCATAACATGCAATCACACTAACCTTCAATAGTAGCTGAAGGCCATGGAGGTCGAAGGGCTGCTCCTATTGGCTGTGGCAAACTAGTGGGCGTGGCTCCCTGACACGCTCCTCCAATCATGTTTCCTACAACACTGACGTAGCCTGAAAGGTAAAAAAAGAAAAAAAATAAATATCTATGAAGGCGCATATAAAAACGAAATATTTGGTTCGATCTTAAGTTAATCTATGAGTTCACTGTGCATGCTAGTTCCCTACAAGAACGAAGTGGGCCAAGGGGTGTATGAAAATAGATACGGACACAAAACCAAAGAGGCCTCATCGTTCCTAATTTACATATTCACATCTCATCGCTGTTCGCTCTAAAACTGCCGAGCAATATTTAGTTAAAGTCATTAAAAAATTATGGCGAAAGTTACAAACACCTGGAAAGGTTTGTTTCTGCTGTGTTTAGATTAATAATAATAATAATAATAATAATAATAATAATAATAATAATAATAATAATAATAATAATAATAATAATAATAGCTACGGAGGTTGTCAACAGCTCAGTCCAACATTTTAAATATATATATATATATATATATATATATATATATATATATATATATATATATATATATATATATATATATTATACACCAGTTTTTGACAAGTAATATCTACTTCATTGCAATAATTCAACAACATTACAGTCTTCACTTCGTTAAAAACAACTTCACTCTTTAAAATCCTCCTCTTAGGAAAAGAACTTCTTAATAATCAGAAAAAAGCAAACACGCCGTAGCATAGTTCCGATTAAGAAAAATGTTCCATACAACCTCTTTAGTCACGTTTATTGTTATTTTTATTTTTTTCCAGCTTGCACTTCCCAGGTCCGAACAAGGAAGTGGCGATCTTCCCAAGCCGGAAAAAAAAACCAGCTTAGGCAAACAACCGTCATAAGCAGTGAGATAATGTGAGGGTAGAGTCTCACCCTACTGGTGTTAATCACTGAAGCCTCATGGCACCACCTAGACCATCTGATATTGGGTTACAGGATTCATAGGCGTCTCCCAGAGAGAGAGAGAGAGAGAGAGAGAGAGAGAGAGAGAGAGAGAGAGAGAGAGAGCTTCTACTTCAATTAAAAACCGATTAGATTGCCTCATCCAATCATCAACTGACTCTACAGGTGCACAGTTCTCCGCTTGGGTCAACGATCCATTCAAAGAAATGAGAGTAAACCAACTCGTCAAAGCCATAAAATCGACCCCTGGCAACCTCGCTTGTGATACGAGAAAAACAATAATTTCCCCTTTTTTAAGCCCAGCTGCCGCTGTACTTCATCCTGTTCTTCCACTCAACAAAAGCAACAACAATAAAAACAACATATATATTCTCTTGCATTCCCAACACGTGACCCACAACCCCATAACGGAAGTGACCTTTTTCAGCAAAGGTTATATTTCAAGCAGATTTTCACCTATCTCTCCATATCTGCGTCTCTGAGATTGTCGCCGTCATCTCCTTCTACTAATCTCTCCCTTAAAACATATATTACACAGACTCCATCTCAATAAACCGCCCTCTCTCCCACCAGACCACCAGAGCCCTTTTTTTTTTTTTTTTTTTTTTTTTTTAAATCCACAATTCACTTCCACTGCCATTTATGAGTTTCCGCAGTAATCCTCCCACTTGCGATAATTCCTGCTTCCGTCGACAATTTCCTTCTCTTTCAATCCTGCCGCACCGCTCGATCTATTTACCTCCTTTGCTTTCAATATTCTGTGATCAAGCTCTTGTCCCATTCTAAAATCTTGTCTTTCAACGTTCCCCCTACGGGTTCTTAGAAGTTAGCAGCTTTTATCCTTCACCTTCATGTTTCGTCAACGAAGAATTATTTCTTTCCAACCTCTTGTATTCCTTTTAATCGTACGTTCAATCATCATTGTTACATTATGTTATACAAAAACAAAAAAAATAAATATTTTTTTTTCACTGGATTCCAATTCTACAATCGTCATTTATGAAGGAGTAACGTGTGCTTGAGTTTACATATTATATGATATATACTATATATATATATATATATATATATATATATATATATATATATATATATATATATATATATATATACATTTTGTTTAAGAACTACTGACATTAAGGCTAATAGGTAAGTATACATTTTACTAGTCAGAAAACGCTGAAACTAAGTAAAAATTTAATCATATTTTCTTAAAGATAACTTAATGGAGATATCTGCCAAAATGCGATAAAACGACCGACCAGTATTTAATAATAATAAATAATAAATACTTTTTCGAGTAATTGAATCCATTATAGAATATATGTAACTATTAACGCAAACATGGATATGGGAGAGAAAACATTCCAGCTAAGAGGAAGGAGAGCCAAACCAATTATGTGTGTGTATGTGTGTGTATATATATATATATGTATATATATATATATATATATATATCATATATATATATATATATATATATATATATATATATAAAGTTGAAAACTTGGAGGAACAGGACCACCCTCAATTCTTCGTCTGGCCGGCTGCACAAGAAACCCCGAATCCCCCAACTGATGTGAAACCGCAAATGAAGCGAATCTATTACAACTTCCTGGACTGAAATCTTGTCCACATCCCACATCAGCAACCGTCGACTGTATGAGGAGCCATGATGAATACCCCCCCCCCCCCCACACACACCACACACAACCCACCCCGATACAATACCTAGTACATCATCAGTAAGAAATTTTCACATCCTTTATCTTGTTCTTTTGTTCTAACGCTCCATTAAACCATTACAGTAATAAGGTCTGCAAATTAGAAGGCGCGGACTGGCTTCCAAATCTAATGATCGATATGCAATTTCTAAATATCATTCTAATTTTTAATAATGATACAGTTATCAGTAATCGTAAAAAAGTAATTTCACTCTCACCTTCTTTATTTAAATATAATATAATATAATATAATATATCTAATAATAAATATATATATATATATATATATATATATATATATATATATATATACATATATATATATATATATATATATATATATATATATATATATATATATATATATATATATATATATATATATATATAGTATACACATATATACTTTCTAGCAAGCTTTGTACATGATATCAATTTCCTTAATGAAATAATTAACGGCAATAGGGCAAAAATATTGCATTATAGAGGTATAAAACATTGAAAGAAATATTACATCGCACACGCGCGCGCGCGCACACACACACATATTATCTCATCACCGTGATTCAATGCAAGTATAAATCATATATGTTTCCGAGGTAGAGCGAACTGGATATTAAAGGACAATTGTAGCTTAATGCTTTCATATATATATATATATATATAGATATATATATATATATATATATATATATATATATTATATATATATATATATATATACACATATATATATATATATATATATATATATATATATATATATATATATATATATATATATTATTATTATATATATTATATATATTATATTATATTAAAGCAGACGTGGGAAAGAATGCGCCAGGCATAACAAAAAAATGAAAATAAAAAGCAAAAACTTATGCCAATTGTTTTACAAGTTTACTGACCCTGAGGATGTGACTCTGCAATTCGTGAAAATAAAAAAAAAATAAAAAAGAAACAAAAAAACAAACAGGCGAAGCGATATAAGAAACTGCCTTTGAAACTAATACTGCAGGACGAGAGAGAGAGAGAGAGAGAGAGAGAGAGAGATACAAGGGCGGTCTGTAGAGAAAGTTGGCCACTCTTAAAGCTGAAAAGAGAAGAGATCAAGGAAAGTAGCGCCGTCAGGATTAAAGTTGAGATGCTACGAAGAGAAGGTGCAGAAGGTGGGAGGAGGAGGAGGAGGAGGAGGAGGAGGAGGACACACGTTGCTGCCTCTTGGAGTCTTAACCCTCCTTTACCCCAGCCCTAGTACCGCCTTTCTCTACCCCCCTTCCGCTCTCTCTCTCTCTCTCTCTCTCTCTCTCTCTCTCTGTATGTATTCAAATATTGTATCTTTTTTGTGTACGAGAATCTCTGTATGGTGTTTTTCTGAAAGCCTGAGTCTCAAGTCTCTCTCTCTCTCTCTCTCTCTCTCTCTCTCTCTCTCATGTCAGGATAAATGTTCTTAATCCACGTATCTTTTACCCCTCAACGAAACAGAATAGGCCATAAACGACGGGGAAAACTTGACAGGGTAACAGTACATCTACCGTAAGGAAAATCGGGTGAGACAGAGAAAGTAAGTTTGGGTGAATAATGGCACACAAACATTTTTCAACCGATTTTATGTTATACAAGCAAAATTATTCATCATATCTCTGATACCATATCAAATTGCTAATACGGTCCATATAAACCGTGCAGGCTTTCGTATACCTCCTGTCGAAATTTTACGTCTAATGGTACTTCCTCAATCTCTTTTTCGTAATTTTCATAAAGTTTTTTGGATGAATTGAATGTTACGTAAATAGGATCTGTAAGACTCCTTCAATAAAAATCTACTATATAAAACAAAGGTAACAAATAACTATATATAAGTGTCTGCAATATCTACATGTACTCTCCTGCCTGCCTGCCTGCCAACCTCTCTCTCTCTCTCTCTCTCTCTCTCTCTCTAAACGCACCTACATAAATAAAGTTTCTCGACGTGGACGAATACTGCAATGCCAAGCGTAGCATTCGCTTGCGCGGACATCAAATTTCAGATCCGAGTGCACAATAAAACATGCACTGCGTGGCGCAAGCACAAAAATAGTCGCATTTACTTCTGCATTCTCTTACTCCGTCCTCTTCGTTATCAGTTTGCGCAGAGGACGTTTGGGGATACTATTCATATGAGGTTGCAAGCAGTCAAAAGAAGTTTCACAGCTCTGCAAACCACTCGAGTGTCTTCAGCTACACCCACGATTTTTATTTTCTTTAGTCATTTTTTTTATTGTCATTTCTTTCTAGTCAAGCCAAGACAGTGAGTAATGCGGCCTAGAAGACTAAAATATCCCTAGCAACGGAAAGAGAGACATAAAGACAGCTGAATACACCAATTAAAATACAGCAAAATACAGACATACTGAAGGAAATACATCAGACCAAAGACTATGCGTAATACTTAAAAGACTAAATTACCATTTATTTTGCACGAAAACGCCACGCGTATATACTTTAATTTTGGTTTAATACTATCAAGTCCTTTTGTTATCATATAGCCAGTGACGTTAGTCATCTAGTACTACAGCAAAGCATTAAATTTAAGAGAAACTCGACAGTTTCAAGTAGTATTTACAATTATTTATAGATTGACCTCCTAAAGTGCTTATCAATAAGCGATATACTTTATATTCTGTGTAATAGCCGGTGCAAGGACAACGATACGATCCGAAATGTCCATATGTCTTTACATCTGGTAATATATAAAAAAATTAAAATATATCGCTTATTTATACTAAGCAGTTTAGCAGGTCATTCGATAAATAACTGTAAATAGTATTTGATGCTTTGCTGTACCCATCATAATCATTATTGAGACCGGTTATCGCTTACCTAGTGGTTTTAATGTCACTAGTGATGTTTGAAGATCATGTGGGTTTGCATGAAATTCATGCAGTGAGTACTGCAATATTTGTACAGTCTTTGAGTATTACATATAGTCTTTAGTCTGAGGTGTTTTCCCCTTCATTCTTTTTTTTTTTTTGGGGGGGGTGGGTTATTACTTTATGTCTCTCTTTTCATTGCTACAGATGCCTTTAGGCAAATTAACTCGGTCTTTGCTTGATTAAACAAAATTGAAAATAAAAGATATCAAAGATTCTTAAGCTGGCAAAAAATATATCCAAGAAATTAAGCTGGCAAAAGATATCCAGAAAAATAAGCAGGAAAAATATATCCAACGTCCACGCATTTTCCTTTCGTGAAACGGGTGGCGCCAGACGGGCAAAGCTTAATCAGTTCCCAACTTGTCTCTTGGGATGAGATTGCAAGGCCCACGCCCTTTCCTTGCCACCAGTTGACTCTGGTATACATCCAAAACTAGGTTCAGAGAGAGAAGAGAGAGAGAGAGAGAGAGAGAGAGAGAGAGAGAGAGAGAGAGAGAATAAACCGACGAATATGCTCCACCGGCAGTTACACTTCCCTTACAAGTCTTTAGATCAACAAATTTGCTTAACATTGGTTCTGGTCAAATAGTTAAATGTCTGGCCGTCAAATAATAATAATGGCACACGAGTCGGCAGTGAATTTAAGGGTCACATTCCCAAACCAACCCCTCACAGGCAAAAAATATAGCTCACACACACATAAACGCACACACACACACACACACACACACACACACACACACACACACACACACATATATATATATATATATATATATATATATATATATATATAATATTATAAATTAACGTAAACTATGCTTTATGCTATGAAGAAGAATACGTCATACAAAACTTAGTAATAAAAGAGCTCGGTACTTTGTGTGTCATTTTCCATCATCGTTGCTAGTCTTGAAATGTGTTCAATTTTAAGCACTAAGAATTTTAAAACAATATATATATATAACTATAAAACCTTTGCGATACCAAAACGATTAGAGGCCAATTAAATACTCAAGTCCTCCTAGAGACCATCTGCCACATAAAAGAAAAAAAAACGACAAAAAACGACATTTTATTTTGTCGTTAAGGTGCTCTAAAAAACCAAGGTCCTCTTGTCTCCTAATATTTTTTTTCTTATTTTCGACATGATTCATGTCTCAATATCAGTCATTTTTCGCACGCATGGCTTGTTACTTTAACGCAGCCTCTACTGTTCCACTATCTCCGTAGCAATTTGGCATTCACCTTATTATTTTCCCACAAGAACTTCCATTTTGCCCAGCTTCTTTATCTAATGCTTGTGTTTTCTTCTTTTTTTTTTCTTTGCATGCGCTGTCCTTCCGTACTTTTAACTTTTTATTTAGCTACGACTACCTTCCATAAAAAGACAGTATTTGGCGATAGTATCATTCACGATCTAACATAAAATACAGGCAAGGATTCGTAAGTGTTCGTTACGGGCAATAGAGCAAGGACATCTAACCTTCGCCAAACAAATGGAAAAGGCAAAGTAAATCAATATCCCCCAAGGAGCATAATTAGTAAATCCTTTCAGATTCTATCGAGCAATAAAAGACATTATTTCCACAGACTTGTCCTTCGATGAAAAAAAAGAATTAATAATAAAACTGCCCTCTAGAACCCTTTTCCCTTTTCAACACAGACAAGTACAAATAAAACCTTCTGGATGAATTAACAAATTTTGTCTAGTTTTTTTTTTTTTTTTTTTTTTTTTTTAAATCCCAAGGCGACAGATAAGACGACTCAGCGTCTGTATCTAATCGATGCATAAAGGAAAAATTATAACAGCGTCCACAGGGAGTCTATGGCCTCATAAAACATGAATGGTCATATGTATCACAGAAAAAAAAGCGACCAAAAATATTGAAAAGCTATCAGGGCAGAGGGAAAAGAAAGAGTAGCACAGCTGGGGATTGCTGGTGGTGGTCCAGAAGGCATCACGTGGCCTTCTGAAGAGAGGAGGATTTCTTTCCTCAAACTCACCATAAAAGTATAGAAACAATACCAATGGGAAAGAGATTAAATGAACTGCCCTTTGGTCAACCACGTAGAATAATACAGGACAATGAGAAATTTCACGAAATGCAAGAGTAATGCCTCAAACTGGAACGAATGACGCTCATTACAAAACTTCACTAACCGAACTAGAGAACTGATGAAATAGGCGAAAAGATATTCTAAAAGTAGACATCCCCATTTGGGCGGACTGCGGTATGTAATCATTTCTCTATTACTGTTGTTATTTATATCGTCGTCTTGCTCTTGGTAACATTCATGTCTTTTCTTTTTTTTTAAACACTTTTAAACTTTTCCATCGCTACTTGGAGCTTCCAACGACTGTCACCAGTAAAACTGTTACTTACCACTTACCAGTCATTTCTTAAACAATTTGAAAAGGGTCAAGATACACTTTCCAAGCAGAAAACGAAATGATTACTAAAACGAACGATGAACATTACCGATCCACAATTCTCAAGTGAACGGTTTGCATAAGAAACAAGACTTAAATCCTATCATGAATTGCCATATAAGCTGTTTTATAACTACATATACGCATATAGTGTGTGATACATGCGCGTGTATAGGATTAGCAAAAAAGATATTCATGTGTAGGAATTTCAAGACCATTTCAAGGCGGAAAGATTTTCAGTTAGCAACAAGTTAACGCCCATCGTTACGGATTAAGATCCAACACACGTGTGATAAGTATACCACGAATGGTTTCACCTTAGCAGGATGATAGTATATCTTTTGACTTACCAAAGGGCATTCTCTTTTTTTATCTTCCTATCCTATTATGACCCACAACAATCGACAATCATATTTTCATAATGCACTGCTTAGGTTAACAGAAGCACACTGCAGATTTATGAAACGAGCTCATTCGTCCGTCCTCGCCCGGTTCGAGAATCGAACACGGGTTTCGTAACGGGGAACTCAGGACGCTGACTACTGTGAGCCACGAGAGAGAGAGAGAGAGAGAGAGAGAGTCTTCAAATCATTTCAAGCCTTTACCTGCTGCATAATTCGGAGTGAAATCGTTCCTCTGGGTATCTTGGGCATCTTGCGCATATGTTTGCATCCGTAACGCCTAACAAAAGGCTGAGCAAGGTAAGCAAGAATTATAATAGGCAATATGCTGCTCCTCTGACAAAAGCACCCCACCCTCTTGACATTCTAAAGCAGCTAATCACATCACAGTCTCTATGAACAGAGACCGAGTCCGGATAACTCCGGAACCTTCTGATCAAAACTCGTAGTTTCAGACAACCTCCAGAAGTGTCCAAGTTTATTAAACTTTTGAAATATGATCATTTTCTTGTCGATTTCGGCTTAAATATATATATAAAAAAACTTTATAAAAATACCATCACCACGACGAATTATGCTACGATGTGAGATGCAAACATAGTAATGAATTAGTCCTAATTGATGCTAATCATTTCTATAAACTGTACTCCTCGAAATTGAAAAAAAAAGAAGAGAAAATTCCTCGAAAGAGGAGAGAGGGCGCAGAAGAGAAACGGAATAACAAGCAATGGTCATGGCACCAAGGCAAACAGTAGAGGGAAACTAAGATTGAAGACTGCATGTGCAACACATGAAAAACACAAGATAGCAGGCGCAGTGAAAGATCCTGCCTGGACAATGGATTGGTTGCAGCTGCAGCAGCAGAAGCAAGCTTCGCTCAACAGGCGTCTACAGACCTTCAGAGTAAAATACGGATGACCCGGATGACCGCAACAGGTCATGTGGGTCAAAGAGATGCATCTCAAATAAGCGCCTCCGGTAACTAACTGAAATGTGCACAAAAAAAAAAAAAAAAAAAAAAAAAAAAAGTAATACGGTTCCTGGATTCAACTGCTTACAGAAGTTTATTCTTTATTCATTTACCGCGAATCATACTGAGTCACGACGCATTCCTACATGGTTTTTTCCAACACAGTCAGTGTTACGAATACAGTCTGAATAAATGCCCTTACATTTCATAGCTCTTCACTATTATTACTATTATTGGGAGATATATTAGACGAAGGTTATATTCACAAAATCTTTGTCATTATTAGATTATGTTAATAACCTACGACATCTAAGTTGAAAAATGATTCATATACCGTTACAGTCGACTCTCCCATCCAAGTTTTCGAATCATTTTGAATCAAAGTAGTTTGGCGACTCTTAAATTAAATCTGCTGTATTAGCTTCAAAAAATAAATTACCTGTTGTCTAAATATATTGTATGTTCCCGTTCCATCTTGAACCCCGCCCATCCCTGGCTTTCTCGCAAGGTAGTCTCTCTTTCGCTTCTAAATATAGTGTTTTGGTCAATGTCATGTTGAGCTGAAGTGGGAGAGTTCCTCCTCCTCTCAAACAACCTTCGGTCCACCTCTTCCCACATCCACTCTGCGGAAATCAGAAATCCTAGGACGGCACCGTCCGGTGGCTGATTCTTTCTCTTTATTACCAACGTGCTTTGGAATTCTCTTCCTGTTTCCGTTTTTCTCCACTGTTATAACCATTCATCCTATGAGAGGCCGGCCTCTATTTCCTCCAAGGAAAAAGTCCATCCTTTTCTTTTTTTTTCTCCATCCAAATTATTTTTAGAGTATTTTTTTTATTCCCATAAGGATTTAAATTTAAAAAAAAAACACTAACAGTAACACGAAAACAGTTATTGAACAAATACCCAAAATGGCTGAAACTTTCTATTTTCCCTGACAAAATTCAAAAATAATTTTTAAAATTCAGCCACGTCTCCGTCTGATCGTTTCCAAAACGGACATGGGCATTTCGCCAGGTTTTCTCTTACCCTATTACATATATCGTACAAATATATATATATTTTACATATTAAAAAAATGTTCACCCACTTCAATTTCGGGGATCCTGGGTCAATGGCAAACAATGTACTCATAATGAACGATAAATCTTCAGAATTTCTAGCTTCTCTGATTATGCTAGAATGGACCACTGGTTATGGCTAGTCATTTTTTTCCTTAGGTAAGTCAAGAACGTATTAAAAGGGAATAGATATACGACATAATCCTTCACAAGCGAGAAGAGATCCCTTAAACAGGCGCTGCCCATTGTTTTAATGCGTCTTATTGTTGTTTTATGGCTTAAAATGTAAACAAATAAAAGGGGACACACGTGTGAATAATGCCCGTTTTTTCATGAACTCACACGAGATCGCCAACTAACGCACCAGACCACGATCAATCTTCAACAGTAGGAGGAACTTTGCTATTTAACTCGGCAGTCATCGGAGAGGGCAGTTGCCACACAACGCTACTCTTTGTTGTACGAGCATAAATCATCCATCTCTCCATTATTGGATGTGTAACTCGAATGACCAGTGCCTCTATCCACAAGTATACAATTTCTCTCTCTCTCTCTCTCTCTCCCTCTCTCTGGTAATGGAGGGACGTCCTCTTCCCGTAATTATATTAGAAAAATACTCCATGAGATAAAATTGGGGAGAACGAAGCCATACTTTCATATGACAAGAAAACTTAACCTTTTTGGTTTAAGTTACCCAAAGTTCTGCGTGGCAACTCTGAAACGTAAATTCATGATGATGAAATCCGAAGGTCTTTTGCTCCATCATCGCGCGATTGCTTGGAAGAGCACCGTCGAACAGTCTCAGTTAATTTTCACAAAAGGCTGCTTATATTTTCTACATAAGCTTTAATGCTGCTGCAGAGTACGTGACAGAAATAAACGTCGGAAGTTTTGTTGAAAAACGACCGGGGAAAAGCTATGATTCATCTACAGAATAATATAGATCCGTTATAGAATAAATAAGCACGGATAGGATGACCTTAAAGAAAATAAAAGCGAGCGTTCACTGTCGTTAATTATCACCTCAAGAAGTTTACTGCCGACGAAATAAATATCTACAACAATATGGATAAATCTCCGCCCACCAATTCCCAGGCACAATAATACCCTCGAGGCTCTAATAAAACTCATACGCAGTTTCATTTCCAACGTCCTAAGCTTTCAGAACCTTGCCAAAGAAGCCTACACATCAGAGGCAAGGTTAACTGGGAAGAGAAATGCTTCGCCCACGGTTACCCTTGTGGGTCTCCACAGTCAAAATCTTATGATTTTGGGAGCCTTGTTAGAAAATTCATTTGTGTGTGTGTGTGTGTGTGTGTGTGTGTAAGGCATGGGTTTAATTCTCCTAAATGGCGTCCTTTCTCTCTTGACAGAGAATGGACCTCCTGTACGAGAGAGGAATAAAGAATTCATAAGATCTTATGAATTAGGTACAGAGGTTCGTGTGCCAAGGCAACACGTAGAGCGTTTACAGTAACTTGGCCAATGGCTTTAATTTCAGTACAATTTTCAAGAAAATGCTATTCCGCCGCCGCCCGCCCCGCCCAACACACACACACATATATATAGCTATACTTATATATATTATATATATTATATATATATATGATATATGAGTCAACATCAACATTACCGTGATTCATATACACACATCGAGCTACAAATGTCCTTTAATACCTAATTCGCTCTAAAAATTTCCCCTTCGGTTAACATATGAAAATATATTAATTCAGAGGTAGAGGGGATTAGATATTAAAAGGACATTGTAGCTCTGTTGTCTGTCTATATATATATATAATATATATATATATATATATAATATATATATATATAAATAATAAAACGACTGTGTTCGTGCCTATAAAGGCCCTAAGATCCCCAAGATACTGAATGTGTTTCTCATAAGATATAAATAGTATTTACATTATGGTTACATGCAAAAGTTTAAAAACATTTTTTTCCTACGCTTAAAAGACAACACTGAAATAAGTCTTCCAATTGCTCCCTATTTGACAATCATGAAGGAACTCGAATGTCACTGAGTACAGCTGTTTCGACTTTCGTGTTTATAATAACTTCCAGATTCGATAAAACCCAGTTTGTCCGTTAGGGCAATTCTCCTTAGTCATTATCCCTCCTTGGTGGGCTGGAGGGCTTCCGTAAGATCGAAACTCCCCTAAGTATAAGATTATTATTTCGACCTAAGGACGCGGTGATGACATAATACCGGAATTCACATCATTCAGGCGAAGTTTATCTGAGAGCGCGCACACTTCATACCACAGTACTACCTTATACACATGTACATACATACACACTCTCACACACACACAAAGCACGGGCACGCGCGCACGCACACACACACACACACACATACACACAGACCGGAAGGAACCGCGCTGCTGTAATGCCTGGGGTTTGGACTTCGACAGACAAATGCGCATCCGCAACACAAATCAGCCTTCAAACTCGAACAAGAAGTGACCTTCAGCATAAACTCTGATATATGAATCTTTGCATGTATCCTGCATCACATTTATTTTGATCTAAGTTTATCGAAATTTATCATCTGACTTCCTGACAAGGGAGAAAGAAGACTCGAGAAAAATGACTTTCAATTGATTCAAGTCTGAATAAAACAATGTAAGTGCCCAGAGGGAAATCAGCTTCCTTTTAAAGAGCACAAACGCGCTCACACAAACACAAAATAAAAAATAAAAAATAAAAAATACTCTCAGATTCCGGCGGCATTCTCAGTAACTGCGCAGATTCCAAACAACTCATCCCAAGTCACTCCCTCGTTCATGAAAACGTCGACTGCCAAGTGACGATATCTGTGAAACTTTACATTAAAAAAAAAAAAAGAAAAAAAAAAAAAAAAAATAAAAAAAAAAAAAAAAAAAAAAAAAACCGAATCCAACGCAGACTCCTGCGACGGAGATTCACACCTGGACCCCGGAGAGGAAGATCAAAAGATACTTTGCATGAAGTGGAATTGGTCATATACCGCGAACAATTCCAAGAACGTGAAAGCATGTACAAACAACAGACTGCGAATCTGTTTCCTTCTCTTTCTACTAAAATAATGAGCTAGTCGGTCTGCCGTCTCGCATTCACTAAATAGAATAGAATATAGAACAGAATACCGTAACAGAATTTAGGCCAAACGCCGCCGAGACCTATGATGGCGATGGCATTCAGCGCTGAAAAGGAGGAAATTGACAATAACAATGTTTGAAAGGAAAACCTCGTAGTTGCACTACGAATCAATTGTTAGGAGAGGGTGGGAAAGTGAGACGGAAGAAAGAGAATAAGAATAGAGGTACAGTAAAAGGAATGAAAAAGGTTGGCAGTTAGGAGCCGAAAGGACGCTGCTAAGAAACGAAGTAGTGCCTACATTGCACTGCATGAGGTACACTGACGGCACTACCCCCTACGGGCGTTGTGTTGACTGAGGCACATGCAATGTGAAATGTGATCACAATACTGTATCTCGTGCTTTGGGTCTGAACACTTGATTTGCTTGTCTTCACGTGGGCTCCACTACACCCTAATTTATGCAAGCAACAACACATCAAAACATGGTTCGCGAAATATCGTCCACAGAAATTCAGCTAGGACACATAATGAAACCCATACAGGAGACACTAGTTTGCATCAAATGACCGCTTTTCTGGACCTTTTATGCATAACCGCAAAAACAAAAACAGAAAAATAAATAAATAAAATTAAAAAAATATAAAAACTAACGCCTCCAACCTACCGAAGTACTACCAGTTCATATTTTTAGCCATTAAAACACCACCATACAACTGGACAGAGCATCTGCAAAAGGGATGGTTCCGCAGGCATAGAGAGGTGATTGATTATATATATATATATATATATTTTATATATATATATATATATATATATATATATATATATATATATATAATCAATCACCTCTCTGTACCTGCGGAACCATCCCTTTTGCAGATGCTCTGTCCAGTTGTATGGTGGTGTTTTAATGGCTAAAAAAATGAACTGGTAGTACTTCGGTAGGTTGGAGGCGTTAGTTTTTATATTTTTTATTTTATTTATTAATTTTTTGTTTATATATTAATTTACATAATATATAAATTATATATATATTAATATATATATAATATATATATATAATATATTTAATATAATATATATATATATAAAAGGAATGATAAAAGCAGGAAGAGTAAAACCACAAAATTAAATTTAACAGCTTCATCTTCCTAACGAGGTTAACTACTTCAACTGTGCACATGCCAACAAACTCTGTACCGCTGAAGATCGAGTTATGAACTAAAATGGTATTACTCCGGAATGCCATAAATACTGAATGAAACAGTAAACCAGTTTAAACACTAATGATGACGGTATACCCCGCACAGCTTAGGCGAGTCTATTTTTCTTGCCTCTTACGGACATCGACAGATCAGTTGCCAAAATAAGAATGCAAAAGTAGTTCTTCCTATGTAATGCAAATAGATGCAGGTTAAATGCGTTGCGAAATACGTCCACAGACATAATTAAAAAAAAAACACACACACACATATATACACACACAAGAGACTTCTGGCAAGGCTTAACCACCTTTTTTGACTGTCTTGCTTCATAATGGTTAACTCAACAAGCTCTGGCAGAAGCTGAAAGGTAATAAATGCGACAATAAATATGAACCGGAGAATTAAGATAGTTCACATTCGAATTAAAAGCCACATAACTAACTCATGATACAAAAGAAAAAAAAAACGTGGAGACCTTCACACCGTCGGCATGAAAATACCAAATAAAAGCACACAAGACATCTGATACAATTATATCTAAAGTAACACTCCTGAGGATAGATACACAACGCATCAAGAAAGAGCACTGATTCTGGGAACCATTTTGTGCAGTGATATGATAACCTTTAGAAATATTTTATAATTTTCAAGAGAATTCAAAATGCCGCTATTTGTAAACGTAGCCATTAACCTACAATTTGAGAGACTTCTTTGTCTGGATTCCGAAATCAACCATAATATGGAACAAAAGACTTCAACGTGCTTGTATATATCCTCTGACTATACAAGTTATTTCAAAACAGCATTCCTGTACACAAAACCAAATCATAAGATTCAAACTAAACTAATACAATATGCGTTTTTAAAACTGATATTTTTTTACATATTCAAGGTGGCAGGTATTTTTTTTTCTCTCTCTCCCTTTCTCTTTTGTATTCTCGTTTCTCCTTCTTCAATATTTCAGTTAACGATAACAATCTCTCTCGTTATTACAATAAATAAATATTCAACGCAAGAGATCCGTCAAACCAATTATTTTATCGCCTAAATATTCCAGGCTAATACCGCAGTCATTCGAAAATTAACATCTCGCAGGCCATACCATTATCATTTCATTAATAATAATAATAATAATAATAATAATAATAATAATAATAATAATAATAATAATAATAATAATAATAATATTATTATTATTATTATTATTATTATTATTATTATTATTATTATATTATCACGTTTCTCTGCAACTTAAGAAAAAGGAAACCATTATTTTTTTCCCTTGTTATCCTACACATTAAGAATCCTGCTATTGCGTATAACTAACAGGACCTGAAACTTCGTCAATGTATATTTATTACCGGTATACATATTTATCTCTAACGATATTTTTCCATATCAAATATGTTGACAGTATATAAAAGATAAGGCGCATTTATAAACATGTCCACCGTACTGTACATTGTTTGCATATACTATGTATATGTATGTATGTATGCATATACACTATGCATTAAACTACAAATGTCCTTTAATATCCAATTCGCTCTACCTCGGAATTAACGTCATTGAAGCCCTGATTTTTCCTCTGTGAGCTGGTTCGAATCCACGAGAGGACGAAATTATTATCATCTAAAAAATTCCCCTTCGTTTTTGAAAATATATTAATTCCGAGGTAGAGCGAACAGGATATTGAAGGACATTTGCAGCTTAATGTATGTAGTACATGAATCACGGTGGTGTGATAAATATTCAATATATACTATATATATATATATATATATATATATATATATATATATATATATATATATATATAATATATATATATATATATATATAAAACACCATTTATACGTGTAGACCAAGAGGTCACATGCTGAACATAATTATCTGTGAAAGTAAAAGACGCAAACATTGACGAAAACATCACAAAGCCTCATGTAAATTATGGAACCACGCGTTCTAGTGTATGTGAACAGACCACCACATTTTCGAATCCTACGTAAATCTCCCCTTATCAAGAGGGTCGCCTTATCTTCCCAAATACCATTTCCTTATCGCAGTGAACAGCTTGAACCTGACATACGTACGATCTCATAAACTGAAAATACCTGCAATTAACACAAATGCGTTGTAATATGTGTGTGTGTGTGTGTGTGTGTGTGTGTGTGTGTGAGAGAGAGAGAGAGAGAGAGAGAGAGAGAGAGAGAGAGAGAGAGAGAGAGAGAGAGAGAGAATCGCAAGTAGCGCCCTTGATGATGTCTACGTCAGGAATATATTTCTCATGCACAGAAAAATAAAATTATATACAAAAATCTACAGGGAATAAAAATCACATTATACATATATATGATATATATATAAATATATATATAATATAATAATATATATTATATATATATAGAAATTATAATATTATATATTATAATATATATTTGATATATAATATATATTTTATGATATATATATAGAAATAAAGCACGAAAGGATAAAATCATTATTCTGAAAGAGATCATAAAATTTCACGGACTGAACAACTACCAAAGAATATAACTCACGTAAGGGGGTCTGCTTTCCCTGATGCTACTGGCAAAAATCCAGTAGCATCAGCCTTATCTAATGACACTTGTCAACGGCCGCGTGAAACGAATTCAACCAGACTTTTTCTCCTGTAGGGAGGTAATGCCGTCATGCGGTGCACTGTAGGCATTACTTAAGGTTCTTTGCAGCGTGCCTTCGGTCCCTAGCTGCAACCCCTTTCGTTCCTTTTACTGTACCTCCTCCTTTCGTTTTCTCTTTCTTCCATCTTACTTTACACCCTCTCCTAACAATTGCTTCGTAGTGCAACTGTGAGGTTTTCCTCCTGTTACAACTATTTTACTGACATCCATTTCAGCGCTGTATGGCCTCATATGTCCCAGTGCTTGGCCTTTGGCCTAAATTCCATATTCAACTCAGACTTTTTCTCGCTAGCAATCTTGGGAAACGCTCACGGACTCGAACCTGAATCTAGTATGAAATCTAAAATTATGGGAGGGAGGCTTTTAAAAAGGCTGAAATATTTTCGGAATGATAACCGAAGTTTCTTAATTTTGAAAAAATGGGACGCAAACAAAGTCTTTCCATGACTAAATTCTCTATATGAAAAAAAAAATTAAAAATTAGGAGAAAATAACGAAGCAAAAGCCCTGAAATCATTTGGCTTATAAATAGACAAGACAATTCCAAAGAATAACGAAACTAAAGTAAACTGGCCTTAAAGATTTCTTAGTCCACTTTAAGATTAACCCCTCCTTTACAAAAGTAGGCTAAACCAAATGTCATCCATTTCACCTCAGCTTTCCACGCAAGCGCTCTTTTTCATAGTATTAGGAGCAACAGTTATGTAGTACCACATCCCAAAAGATTTAAAAGATATCATCATAAATAGATACAACAGCCGAGTATAAGGCACTATCTATTACAACTAAAATGGACAAACCTTATTTCAAAAACAAACATAAACAACTATAAATAATTAACTATTTGCTCTTTTTGAACAACTTAAAAAACAAGTCAGCAAATAAACATCATTTTGAAAACATTCTACCTCCCCTGGTGTTCCTATATTGTTAATGTAAATGGGGTGTTTATCCGTGTGCATTTAAAATAGTTGTTTTCTTAGGGAGGCGACTAACCTGCATGCTAAGCTAAAACTCATATATATATATATATATATATATAATTCATATAAATCATTCGAGCTAACAAATGTCCTTTAATATCTAATTCGCTCTACCTCGGTATTGTTATATTTTCATATATGTACCGAAGGGGAATTTTTAGTTGATAATAATTTCGTCCCCCCATGGGATCGAACCACCGTCCAGTGGACGGGAAACGGAAACGGACAGTGACGCTATCGAGTCGGCCAGCAGACTCGATAGCGTCACCGTCCGTTTCTGATTTGGTTTCCCGTCCACTGGACGGTGGTTCGATCACATGAGGGGGGACGAGATTATCATCAACTAAAAATTCCCCTTCGGTACATACAGGAAAATATATCAATTCCGAGGTAGAGCGAATTAGATATTAAAGGACATTTATTTGTTAGCTCGAATGATATATATATAAATATATATATATATATATATATATATATATATATATATATATATATATAAAACTAGGTATGAGAGCAGCATGTAAACATGAGTGAGTTATACAATTTGGATGTTGGAATTAGGGCGGAGCGTCGTACGCTCAGTTTTTGATGGGAAATCCAGCGGAATGGGAAACTGCGGTTTCCTCCCAACCAGACGCGGAGTAAATGGGAAAAACACAGGGTTAAATAAAATAATGTACATAACGTTGAACGAGGTGTAAATACTGCCTTTAAAAATTGGAAATACTGGGGAATCAGCGACAAGAAATAGGAAGAGACAGTTACCGAAGCTAGGCTAGGCGTGATTTACTATTCCGGTGGTCTAATAATTCCTGTAACAGTGGAATTATATATGGCTAATAATCACCGAAACAATGAAATTATATATAACTAAGAAAAAAAATACGCCAACGACAACAGAAAGAGAAGACATGACAACTAAACTTTAAGTATAAACACAGCAGAATTACGACTAATAATAAAACTACGAAGACTCCACTAGAGCAACTTGGCCTCCCACGTTCCTTCAC
>NC_061106.1:33961571-33984071 GCF_015104395.2 Macrobrachium nipponense
TCAAAAAAAATGTGCTAGGTTAACTCATATTAATGATTCGCTAGTTCGTGTAAATTATACCTTAGCATACGTGACAAACACAAGAGGAGGAAATACAAAAATACAGATACAATGCACTCGATATGTATCTAGACCTACACTATATAATGCGTGTGTGTTATAATAATATACATATATAGATATATATATATATATATTATATATATATAGATTATTATATATATAAAATAAAAATGAAAAACTGAGTCCATAAAACGCTCCAAAATATAGAAAGTATATTACTATCATTTCAAGAGACTGCTGTCTCTATCTTCAGGTAGGTTATATATATATATATATATATATATATATATATATATATATATATATATAATATATATATATATATAGTTTGTGTGTGAACAATATAATTTCCCACGCAAATACGCTAAACGCCGAACAAATAAAGCTAAAAGGCCGAAGCAATAAGCAGCGCACGACATCCTACACTCCCTTAATTCAGAAAGTGGATTTGGAGAGGGTCCTGGGTCCTCCCAACTAGATTTCGGTTGCCAATTCGTTTTTTTTTTTTTTAACATCCCGTTAGATCCGTGATCGGTGTATAAATACACTCAATTAACGCATTACAATCGACGAATTTATATCAAACTCTCAGGAATCATCGCCACAGCAGGATTCAAACTGGAATCAGGAGAAATCTTGACGCAAACAAACACACACACACACACACACACACACACTACTAACGCTAAAAATTGCGGTTTATTCGGAGCTGGGGCCAAGACCGCGAGTTTTCCAGAAGGCGGTTGTACGAGAGATTCCCTGTACGTGTGTCTGAAGGTATATGAGTGCCCGGATGACATAGGGGACAGGGGAGGTCTTTATCCTTTTCCCCTATACATCAAATTCTGGTCATCAATAATTGTTCAAATGATATACAATTCGTCCTTGTTTTGACGTACACTGGAGTATCCCAGCCAGTGTCTCATTTCTTGATACTCTGTAACATATCAATAACTTCAGCTGTCTGCCCTGTCACATTTGCCAACCAAATTTCCCCCAAAAGGATGAGCTAATCAGAAGGTCTGAATATTATATCAAAATCTTTGAAGCCCATTTTCTCAGACTGGTGAGGAAAAATGGCTTCCGCCCGTTCGTCAAACTAGGGACGAATTATCAATCCTAAATTTCAATGGAATTCAACGTGACGGGAGAGAGCAAAAGGAAAAAAAAAACTCGTTAGAAGGCAAAACATTAAACGGTCAAAATTAAACTTAACAAATTCACAATAAAAAAAAAATTGTCGGGAGTGTATTATATAGATAGACATGACATATTTATATCAATGGCCAATAAACAAAAATTAAGCAAGAAAACCAAATATTTCGTGGGTGTTTTTTTTTCAGCTCAGATCACTGTGATTCAGGTTGAAGTAGCGTCAGCCAGAATATATAATTTTCCTCTAAGAATCACAAGTTTCAAAGCAAGGCTACCTTACAGAAAGAGAAATATGTACACATACGCAGGCGAGCCACTATATATAGTATATATATATATATATATATATATATATATATATATATATATATATATATATATATATATATATATATATATAAACCATAAAAGTCAATGCCCTAGCCATACTTTATCTGCTGATGAGCAATCCCTAAGTGCAATAAACATATACCTTAACATACATATAGGTAATTATATATGATAGAATATAGATATAAGATATTAGATTTATTTATATTAATATTATATATAATATATACTTATATATATCATAATAAGATATTATATATATAAAGTTTTTATTGCCACGAAGGAAAAAATGAAAAAGCGAGATAGCCGAGTACTTTCGGTCCTGTTCCGAACAGGACCGAAGTACTCGGCTATCTCGCTTTGTCATTTTTTCCTTCGTGGCAAAAAACCTTTATTTATACATAGCATCACGTTTTATATACTTCGTGATCAAGTTATTCATATATATATATATATATATATATATATATAATATATATATATATATATATATATAAATATGTATAATGTATAACCACTGGTATATATAAGTAAAATCAGAACTAACTAGAAAATGTTCTGGGTACCCTTACGTTAAACATTCTAAAACTTCCGTTTTGCTATGATAATATCAATATGGCCTACCTAATCTTCATTCTAAAATGAACTAGAACCACCTAATTACAAAATATGTAAAAATTATAAATTTTCAATTTCAAAACTTAGGCAAAAATTATATGGGACCGATGCTTTGCCCACTCAAGGACTGAAAAGAAACAATCAACAACCAAAAGGCTAATCAGAAACTTTAACCAACTTAAAGATAACCTTAACCATACAGCAAGATTCCATTACATGTCATTTCTTCAAGCCTTTATGAAAACAAGATGCCAAGACTTTCTCTACTTTGAAAACGGTAAAATATTACAACAAAAAATTTAACTTGTTTTTCAGTAATCTAAGGGAATACTGACTCATGTTAAATTGCATCGTCATCATTCAGCGAAAGTTGACAAAACTTTCTACGTACATTTTACATTACCACCTGCAGTACAAAGATATACGACTTAGACTTATAGATCTAAGTCTTATCTTTAATATTAGCAGTTCCAGGCTCTAAATAGTATGATCTAAATACTTTCACGAAAGACATTTTAACCTGCAATATAATGTATAATGCAACATCAACAAACTTCAGTCACGCCGACGATGACAATTCTCTGAAACAGAAATTCAAAATCTTTCGTAAATGTAACTGTCACCCATCTGAAGAGACGATTGAAGTAGGAGGGGCTTTCGGTGAAGATCGCCAGTCTCGGAGAAATTCTCACCAATTTTAGAGGATTTTAGATGAAAAGCGCTTCTGAGGTGAACATCTTTGAAAACTTGCCATCCTTCTCAATAAATAAACAAATCTCATTTTCAAATGGCTGATGTATGAAAGCAACACTTGCTCAAACCACAATGAAGCAAACAGAAAAAAGAATATTAATAAAACAGCAACAAAGTGCTTTCGGCAATAATGGCACATCCCCGCATCCCCATAAGACCTTCTCTCCAGGAACTTCTGAAGGATTTAAAATGGAAGTCATCAGGAGGAAAGCACCTTCATCAAAAGGCCAGTTTGCGCTGATGACACCTTTTACATTACGAGGCAAAACCCAAGCGTGAATAAGAACAACGTTATAGAATGAGGAGCTGCGTGAAAATAACAGGAACACGAATATTAGGACTCAACCATTCGGGAATGGCGGGAAATGAGTGCGTGTGATAAATAAACAGCACATTATGCATAAATAAATATACATATATATAGCTATAAACACACACAAGCACGAGAATGCATCTGACACCGTACGAATTTTCAACGAAGCAACACAAGTTTCCTCGTCTAATAGCCTCTAATCATATACAAATTCAGCGGGGGACCGTTATCTCAAATGTAAAATGGGCTAGTTCAAAATAAATATTCACGCAAAGAAATATATTTAGGAACATCCACAACGAACGCTTAAAATCTTGAGAAGATTCATCTCTCAGCAAAGACTATTTTTATTTTTCAGCATCTCTCAACAAAGACTATTTTTATTTTTCGGCATCTCTCAGCAAAGACTTTTTATTTTTCAGTATCTCTCAGTAAAGACTATTTTTATTATTCAGCATCTCTAAGCAAAGACTATTTTTATTTTTCAGCATCTCTCAGCAAAGCCTATTTTTATTTTTCAAAGATTACCGTACGTCCAGTGGCAACACAAAATACGCAAAACGAATATGAATTCCTTATGATGAGAAAAAGAAACTTCATTTATTCCACACGAAGAGTTCTTAACATTTTCCAGTTGGAGTGAAATCTAGCTATACGGTACCTTAGGCAAAATAAATAAGACGGCTCATCGCTTAACATCTTGCACAGAACAAAATACAATATATATTCAAGGCCACCGAATTTCTCTTAATACAAGAAAGTCAATTTGCAATCGCCTGTACCCACGAGATTTTGTAACTTTGGTGTGATCTATCACAAGAAAAATATGTAACAATTGTATCTTGACGCACAGACTAAAAACTTTTATATATGTGACTGGTATTATTATTATTATTATTATTATTATTATTATTATTGAATTAAAATTTAACAGTAACAATTAATTAATATAACTATGGAATCTGATTAGTAACAATATTACTATTATTTTTATTCGGCGGCGGAGGGCTGGTAATTTAGTCAGATTAGTATATTATTATTATTATTATTATTATCACCATCCCCTAAAAGGGGCAACCAACGACAATTCATTGGAATCTTCACATCATCATATGCAATAACATGAAAAAAATAACCTCTCTTTTTGGAAACCCCAGTGTAAAAAAAAATAGATAAATAAGTAAATAAAATAAAATTAATTAATGACCGCTTTTATCTATAAATTAAAATCAAATTAAAAATTCCAAAACAAGTTGGATTAGATTCCACGTATCCTTCAATTAATAACTTTAAACTGGAGCTTCAAGGTTAAGTTTAAGCAAAATTATACATATTTCAAGAAAGGTGGAACCGGTATGGTCGATGGTAGCACGAAAAAAAAAAATATATAAAAATAAATTACTAAATTGGCAAAGAATGAAGAGAGGCGACCTCTTACCTTGTCAAAAATTCCTCTAAGCTTCAAATGCAACATATTTGATACACGAAATGTGATAAAATTCAATAATTCGTTATTTCTGCAAACCCATATAACTGTTGAGCGTACAAGATTACTTTTTTCATTGGTAATAAGTATACATACCACACACGCATATATACGTATATGCATATAGTATATACATATATGTATGTATATTATATATATGAACGTGTTACTTCTTTGCATTTAGTCTACAAAATGCAAACCAAAGGAATACCAAAACAATCGCATAATTCCTAAGTGAATCCATTCCTTAAAACAAAACTGCAACTTCACCTACAAAACCCTATTATTTATTCCAGGAAGAAGCGAAGGTGCCGAGGACGTCATAATATATTAAAAAAAATAAAAATAGAAAATTCTGTTTGGTGGAGAAGTGCCGAGATGCTCAATTCTTTTCCCCCTTGTCTGAGACTGCGGGAAAGGAGAGCTTTCATCATTTGTTTTTATTTGGATTCAAGTTCTAAGACCTCGAATCTCTTGAAGTGGTTCCAATATTACCACACACACACACACACATATATATATATATATATATATATATATATATATATATATATATATATATCCTCTCATCTCTTGAAGTGGTGGAAAGTAGGCTCTATATATATATATATATATATATATATATATATATATATATATATATATATATATAATGTGTTCGAATTCTACAAATACGATTTGTCCAGATCGACTGAGCACAGTCTTATAATAATAATAATAAATATATATAATCGTTCTGAGCTTTTTATATGAAATAATACATGAATTACACAAAAACATCCAAAATCCCTGGTTAGGCCATAATCGCAACCAAGATGAGAAATTCTGGTTATTACTGGGCACCATTACTTCAAACATTCCTCTCTCACCCAAAAAAACACAAACACACACACACACATACACACAGGGCAAACCTTTCCGTTACCAGAATCGAAATTATCCGCTTGCAGTGAATTCACCAAATTATCATTTTAACATGCTCATCCTCTTCTCTTACCTCTCATTTTCGTTTATCAATCTTTACTACAGCATCTTACATTTGCCACCTGACCGCTAAATAGGGGAGAAGTTTAAGTATTATTGGCAGCCCGGTCTTGCCATACGGTAGTCTGGACACAATTTTTATTATTATAATATAAACAAAGTCAGAGCACTAAAATAATTCTGCACAACAAAGTTCGTACAACTAAGCTCAACTTGAAAGCCTACCTTTGAAAATTCGATTATTTTCAATTCTCAGGAAAAAAAATGTAAAAATTAATCTCGGTCTTATGGCAACACCTACGGCCTCATCTATTTCCCCCTTGGCCACGACCATGACCATTATAAGTGAAAACATCGTAAAATCTGCATTTGGTATTCATCACTTGCGAATACACTTGAAGTAAGCACCAATTTTCTAGAAAATTAAAAATACTTTTAAATATCAGCGAATTACTATGATTCTCCATACACTGAAGGACACCGAAGTTCATGTCAGCAATCAACGTTCGAACACGCGCTTCATCTGTCCTGGTGGTTCGCTCGATACTCAAACGGACAAGCGTGGTCTCTTTTGTTGTAATGGTGTCGATCGTGCTTTTGAAGAAATCCCAACATCTCTTCCAATTTAGACGATTTTTAAGAACAAGTGCGCCACGAAAAACGTAAGCGGTGTTACAAGTATGTCTAAGGAGCAGCAAATGGAAAAAAATCGGTTGAAATACAACAGTTTCTTTAGGATAATGTGGAATTCAAGATGATAATGATAGAAGGGGACTGCCGAGTTCAAGCCATGAGAGGCGTTGCCAGTTAATATATAGTAAACAAGAATTTCTGCTGTCAAGTTGATTCACCCAGAATGATTTTTTCAGAGGAGTAGTGAAACGATGTGTTTTACTCATTTTCAAAAATCAACCGGATTAACGTATGTGCAAACTGTGGTTACAAAATCTACAAATAAGCAAACGTGAAGTTTGTTCGTGGACGAGTGGACGGCGCCCGTGCCGTAGTTTCTAGATACCACCATTGAACAGAACTCTCCTGCATTTACCAGAATTGCAGTGAGGAGCTAACATTCCTAATCCTTAAGTAAAAGAAAAAAAAATCCTAAATGTTTGCGTTTAGCAGTATAAATGCCTTCATTTTTAAGTACGTGTCCATACACGATGTGAAACTTTACCAAAATATGATCCGGTATCTTTCCACATTTATTAAACAAACACAAGCGCATTACCCGCTGTCTGATTCCAACGCGCATTTGCATTACACATTTATTCACAGCGTACAGCAACCAGGATATGTTCAAACGTGATCTACTTTACATGGCAAAAATGAGCGTATATGACAGGTGAGATCCAATATGCTAAAAAAATAAATAAATAAATGATAAAACAGCGGGTAAAATATAAACGGATATAGAGGGGCAAACAATTGTTTTCCCAAGTATCTGCTTTAGACATTCAAAATATAAAACACACCTAGAATGTGGGCGAAACGCCAAATCGGTCTACACTTTCCACCAGTTTTTTTTTTTTTCATTTTTTATTCCGGAAAATTACAAAGCGTGAAAATAATTACATATCGATGAGGAAAACAGCAGGTTTACCAGTCTCCTCAAGTGAAGAGGGAATCCATCTCGGAACATTTGCAGTGACGCAAATTAACCACTTAAGTTTCACGATCTACTATACACTACTCATTTAGTTCTAATCAAATATTGTATTAAACTTACTCCTTATTTACGGATATAAATTAAACCATTTCTTACGATGTAAGTTAACCCTTGTCATGCATATTATCAATTAATTAAAAATGAAATTTTTTATTATATACAAAAATCCTTTACTACTTCATATGTAAACATGAAAAATTAAGAAGAGATAATTTGCTGTAGATTATAAACGATTATTTTTCCATATTTACTTATATTAAAAACTATAATAAATCTATTACAAAATAATACACACTAATATATATATATATATATATATATATATTATATATATAATATATATATATATATATATATCTATAGATATATATATATTCTTATATATATATATATATATATATATTATATATATGCATAAAAAATATACTTGCATGGAAAACGTCTTTTCAGCAGTTAATAATTTTACTACACATACCTAATGGATATGTGTGTGTGTGTGTGTGTGTGTGAGTGAAGTAAGGGTGCGCTGACAGTTTTCATTGGCTGTCGGAAAGACAACTTCCGCATTATTAAATGCTAATATTTGTAATATTCTGAATGAGGTAAGAGAAAACATTTTTAAACATACAACAAATAACCTATTAAGAAAGACTAGGTTAGAATGTGCAAAATATTTGAGATAACACATGGTGATAAAAATAATAATAATGCCTACAAGAATTATTATTATTCTTTATTTTATGGCTTTTTGTAAAATCCCTTTGCAAGCCTGGGCTATCAGCAAATTTCCCTTTCACAAATATTACAAAGAGAAATGTCACTGGGAAATAGGAGGCCAAGAAAGACGATCATGATTGCTCAAACCAAGTTTCTGTGATACACTGAGCACGAGTCTATATAGTATTTACATCAAGAAGTCATCCACGGAACTCACTTCGCGATGCAACCGTTAAATGCTAATTGCGGTCATCACTATACAAAAAGAAAGGGCAGTACTTTTTATTAGACAACGTAATTAATTGTTCAAATTAATTACCTACACTCAAGATCGATTCAGAATCAATTTCTCGAGGGTCTTTTTCCTTTTCCTGCAATGGCAGACATCTGCGCTTGCTATAATCGGTTTTATGATAGCGAGATAGTTGGTTTAGAATTGGATATGTGATTAAGCGTGAGAGTTCCTGAACCAAATACTTTCGCCTTTTCGGTAAAGAAAAAAAAAAAAAAAAAACTATACATTGTCATTATGTGCACCTATACAATATGTCAATAGTATGGGGAAACAAGTTTCAGTTCTGTATGGGTATACATAAATTTAAAAATAAATCTTTTTAAATATAAATATCATACATAACTGTGGTTTTGTTCCTCCATTTTTTTAACATTAATATGAAGAGTATATTCGCTACCGGTTTCTCGTAAATGTATATTAGCATTGCTGGAATGGCTAGTTTTATTTTTCAAGCGTCTTAATAAGAAGCTTTCGACCTGGAATGTCACAAAGATGGTGAGGTGGCGAATGCCTTTGTTAAAATGAAAACGCACTGATGAATAAATAAATCCCTATTAGATGTGCGAGAATGATTTATTGCCAACACGACGATCAACTAATCAACCGTTTTATTCACGTCACGAATACTTACTCTGCAATTTTCATCTACCGTATTCATCATTTTTTTTTTTTTTTTAAGGTGAGATCTCTTCTTTCTGTATCTCCCTTTACCGCGTCTTACTTCTTCCTAATGAAGACCATACTTTTTGGAACCTTGAATTTATAGTCAATGGCTCCTGTGGGCTTTTGTTCCATATGAATAGGGCTCATCTTTTGAATAATGATAATAATAATAATAGTAATAACAACAATTACTGAACTTCAACATCATTAACCAGCATCGTTTTAGATTCATTGGAATCTCTGGGAGGGCGAACTTGACAAAATTTTAATAGAGCCGATTAGAGCTGAATAATATATGCATGTACATGCAACGCTAAAAAATAACGGGTGACATACATTCAATACTTCGCAACATTTTTAATCGGCAGAGGAATTTGAATACGGAATAAAAATAAATCATGCACTTAACCATTACCGGACTCCGATCAAAATATATCGCTAGTTTATACCGCTACAGTTTCATAACATTTTAAATTAGGTTGGTCTCTGATACACTGTACATCCTGGTCAAAGTTTCTTACCGGGTCTTCTCTGTATTCTTTATCTTTATTTATTCACTTAATTTTTTTTTTGCCTGCTAATTTTGAATTGCCCTCGCATTTTTAATTTTATTTATTCATTTATTTTTGTGCTTATTAATTTCTAAACATTATACATCCTGGTGTCAAAGTTCTTTACCGAGCCTTCTCTTTATTATTTATATCTGTATTAATTCCCTAAATTTTTTTGCTAGCTAATTTTCATTTACCCTCGCATTCTTTTTTTTTTTTTTTTTTTTTTTGCTTATTAATCTCTGATCACCTTCGTTTTCACATGTGTGTTCACATTTATGCAAGCACAGGAAAAACGGTAAATATCTTCTAATAATTTCACATTTACCTAAACATGAGGTAAACGGAGAAAATGAGATTATGATATTTAACAAGAACTGTGTGTGAATGTAACAGTAATTTATCTGTTCAAATTGCAGAAAACAGACGGTAGCAAACTTAGGAATCATAATATATGCATGGACAAATTTTTAGAGATGAAAATAAAAGGAAAATTAATTTTGACGTCTGAAATCTAGCATCGTGCCTTAATAGAAAACATATTTGTCAACAGAAACAAATAAAATACACAACGTAAAATAGACTAAATAAAATCTAACAAACCTCACCAACAGACATTAATCTGTATATATTTTTTTAATTGGTACACTGTACTCCATAATACCGGTCCATAAGAGGTAAATGAATCAAAGAAGCAATAAAAATTTATATCATACGTTTCTGATAAACATTTTCGGGTTCAAAATACAAATAGCAGAAACAGTATATATAAATATAATCTCAAGAAAATCATATATTTTCGCGCAATATTATTTTTTTTTTTACACATGACTACGAAACGCATTCGGTCGGAAATCTAAAAATATAACGTCAAGCGTAAATTAAAAATGATATATATATATATATATATATATATATATATATATATATATATATATATATATATATATATATATATAAACATAGAATTATAAATCTGCCGTTCCCTCCGCCCACAAAAAAATAAGAATGATTCGCCTATGAATGTAGATATGGGATAAGGCAACAAAGAATAAATCTTTAAAGGATGTGGTGTGAAAAATAGGGGGGGGGGGATTTTATAGGAAAAAAAGGGGCCCGAGTGTGCGGTACAAATTAAGGAAATTCTAAAGTACCGACAGAAAATGGGAAGAGATTCCTAGCAATCTTAATTTATATAACTTGAGCAGTGACGAATAACTGTCGAATAGAGAAGAGGAAGAAGACCTTGGATATACCGGTATTCTTTCAATGTAGGAAATACTAAATGTAATGATAATTTAAGCCTACAAAATGTTTCCAGTCATACTGGAATTGGAATTTTCAATGTGATTTTGAATTAATGTGAATTTGAACATCAACGGAAAATGTAAAAGAAAAAAATGCATTTCCATTTTGGGAACATTTCCATTTATTCTACTGAGCACTTTTATGCACGAAATCCTGTTGATCAGACCACGACAATTTTTTTTCCAACAAGGGAGAAAAAAAATAATTTTAACACAATTACAATTAATATAATTGCCAAGATCTATATTAAGCTTGTGAGAATAGTCCTCAAACCACACTGCGACGTTAGGAACAGAGATATAAAAATCCCCAACTAATTTATTTTATTCATTTTAATACAGTATTTCCTCTTCCAAATATTGGTATGCATGATACAAGTTACTCATATCGTACAGATTTCCTGAATAAAAAGTTGAAACAATCACCTATAATATTATTAGGATGAGCGGACATAACTTTACTACAGATGAGGACACTAGAAAAAGTCTAATAAAAAATGGAGAAGAATAAACATTAAATTGATAACGTTTACGAAACCACTCTGTCTTTTGAAAAGTGCGTGCAACATGCGATTTTAAAAATGTCGAATATTTTACATTACAGTTTTCGTATGTTAATTTTCATCGTCAGAATTTTTTTGAATTGCTGTATCAAATATCAACCATGAATTTCCTTTTTATTTTTTTTTTATTTTAACTCAATGTCATATCAACTGCCATTACGGTATAGGTCGATCATTCCGTTTTACAAAGGACACCAAAGTAAAATATATAATAACGCACCGTTTCCGAAAAATAAATTACCATCTGCATAGTTTCTCTTCGTCTGCATCAACACGTGAAAATAGGCTAAGTATCCGAGTGCACTTCTTCACTTGAAAATGTAAATCGTTCCAAAAGACTATTTCTATGAATTACAATCTTTATTAATTACATCACTGTATTTGTAAAGACATCATATACAGGAAAGCTTACTTTTTCTAACATGCTCTTATAATAACATGTACCACAGAAACAGAAGAAGCAAAATGAAATATATACGAAAATCCCAGTCTTGATCACTTTATCTGAAAACAAATGCGAATGTCGTCTTCACTATCACAAGCACGTCACTGTGTTGTTTACAATTATTACTTGCTTCGAAAACTTCTATAAAAGAGTTAAGCCGACATATTTTCTGATTCAGTACATTAAGAAATCAGCATCTCAAAAACGCCAAACTGAAAATCAGATGAATTTGAATGACATTCATGAATTGCAAAAATTACGTTTTGTTACATAAGTCACCTCGAATGCATTCTGGAGGGCTGTCATGCAGAGTGATTAAATATTAAATACATCTCCTTTTATGTGTATTCATTTTCATGTACACCTTAATCAAGCTTCGTTCTTTAATACTTCGAAATGATAAATGGCAAAGTAAGCTAAGCCCAATTAAATTAAAGAAAAAACAATACCCTAAACTTTTCAAAATTTCAGGAATAGCACATCACCAACGCACGCGAACTAAATAATCAAAAGTTGTCCTTAATTCATAATGATTTCGAAAATCGTTTGACAGTAGTTTGACTTACCGGAAATCTGGCTTGGGTATATTAGTGGGTGTATCCTAGAGTAATAGGCCTATGCATGTTTGGAGATCCTTTCGGGGTTGCTAGCATGGTTGCAAGGGTAATCCAAGAACTATTAGAAACCAACACTCGAGCGGCATTGTCCGATTTTATTGTTGGGAAATGCATTTTTCCATCTGATCTTCCTAAATTAATGACTTAAACAGCGTTTAACGCAATTCCTACCATTTACAGACTTTCCCAACATTCTAGGCTATATTTGAGCTCATGACTCGCTGCACCAGAAATATCACAATACACCTTCAGACTATGATTTCACTTTTGGCCAGACAAAAGACTAAAATAATTAAAATGCACTTCACTTGTCACTAAAACAATCAGAACGATTAACAGCGCTTCCTTCCTTCCTTCTTCTTCTTTTCCTCAAGTGCACACAGCATGAATCAACCTCTTACACTTACGTATACACACACAAGGTTAAACGAATTCTATTTATTTTATATATAATATATCACACACAATCCGACGAAGTTGAGCCAAAGAAACGAACGAAGACAGCACAGCGTAAGAGGCAAAATATCGAGATTCCGGTGACGGCAGTTTTTCGTACTAATATTTCTCAACTACTTTTATCGATGATGGTTGGTGCTATCAGCGCGAGCGCGTATACTGTGTCTTCTTGGGAGCGCTCGCACACACCACACACACACACAGCGTATTGTTCGACAGGACGTTCAGACCCGAATGATGACGACGAGAGACCACTGCAAGGGAACCCCGGATTCTCTCTCTCTCTCTTTCTCTCTCTCTCTGGATTGGTCGGCAGGGTTGAGGTTGCGCCAGCTCCTCCCCAAACCCCCGCTCTCTCCACCATCTTCTTCCACCACCTTGTCCTCCTCCTTATACCCCCTCCCCCTTCCTCTTCGCCTTCACGTCCTCCTCCCCCTCCGCCTACTACTACTACTACTACTCCTACTACTAGAATCACTAGTTTTCCTTAAATTCTCGCCTTTTTCCCAGAAAAGAGAGGTAAAAAACTATTACTATAAACAGAATCGCGGCGAATTCATCTCTCCGAACGTCTTTCTACTACACGTAGGTGCTACATTAGTCCCCTTGAAAATGCTGCCAAGAATCCCATCGATGAACACATCTCTTAATTAACTATAATGTTTACATTGGGAGGACGACAAAGGATTCAAAATTTCGTGTTTTCCTTCCGGCCGTGGAAAACACGACACCGACTCTATTACGCAGCAAAAGAAACGAACGGTACCTACCTCTCCATCCCAGCGGAAGGGTCGTCGTCTTCAAGGGAGTCTCATATCTCTCTCTCTCTCTCTCTCTCTCTCTCTCTCTCTCTCTCTCTGTTTTGAAGAGGGGTTCTTTTCCCCTCTTTCTGCTACACTAGCGCAAGCAAAAACTATGTTCCCCCCACCTCCCCGCAATTAAATAGTATAAATAAGACGGAGGCTTCTAAAAACCGAAATGAAAATGAACGAGGAAGTAAAATATGATATCGTGCACCTTTCCCGAGCACTGCAAGTATCGGAGAATATCGAACAACTTTAATAATACGACAGTTAATTGGATTGTTACGAGGAGATCGATCGCTGCTTCCGAACGATCTTAGTCAATGAGGTTTAAAATGCTAATAGGTTACCGACATTAAAACAATATATTTATACGTGTAGAAAAGGAGGGAAATAAAGGAGGTTGGAAGTGTAACTGTGTAGGGGGAGGTGGGAGGTTAGTAGGGGGCTACAAGAATACAAGCAAATCACCCCCACCAAAAGTGTTCAAGCCCTTCTCCCCAAAAACCCTTCGGTGCTATCTACATTTGAACTACCAATCAGGCGCGAGAGAGTGAGTCGAGGGAGGGAGGAAGCGGGGAGCGGAAAAGTGTAGTGTTCTCCCTCTTTCAACCCTTATCCCCCTCCCTCCCCCCCCCCCGCCCCCCCACCCACCCCCCTTTTACATGCTGGAGGGAACCAATAGGAAAGGTAGAAGTGTATGTGTGTGTGTGTGTGCAGTTTGTATTTGCAATTTCGAGGGATTGAGAGAAAGGGACATAGAGAGAGAGCGAGAGAGTGAGCGCAGCAGCATGAGATCAAGCCATCATCAATTTTTACTAGAGTAAGTCACTTACCAGAGGGCAAGTCCACCCCCCCTCCCCCATCCCCTGGCCATCCCCCACCTAGGCCCCCCCCCACCCCACGTTATCTCCTATTATCAATATGGTTAGGACAAAGGCATTTCACGGTCTAAGACGCACCCGTAAAACTTTATCACCCCGTGCATGGTTTTTTTTTTTTTTTTTTTTTTCCGTTGTGGATTTAATCACTGAGCTCGGCCGGTTTTCATTTTTTAACATTAATTTCGGTCCTGGTTTCAATTTCGGTCCTGTTTCTTCCTTCCGACAGGACTGCGGAAGCTGAGTTCTTCAAGTGGCGATCGGTTAACAATATGCGTGAGAATGACGAAGCCAGAGATTGGTGAAAACATACATAAACGTATTAGCTCTAGTGGTATCAATGTCATTGCGCTCACAGTGTCATGCGGTCATCCACGAAAGGCCAGAGTTTCACATCTCCATTTCATTTTCAGGCTGGAAAATTTCTCCCCCTTTGCTGTACAGAAAAATATAACAGAATACCGAAGTGAAAATGAGCAAAACAGGATGTTTCTACAGACTTATAAGATCAGGTTAGGGTGTTGGAGCCTAAATACTTATCGGAAATTCTTAAATGAGTTTATAAGAAAAATAGCGACCATGCTTCCGAAATGAAATTTACATTCTACACTAGTTTCGAAAACTAAAAAAGAAAATGTGAATTTCTCTCATAACGTAAAAGAATGCATGCATGAGAACGGCATAATTATAACTGCTCAAAAGAATAATGACAATGATTATACACAAATACTAATTGGTTTACGTTATGAAAATAATTACTTGTCCATAAAGAATATTACAATTCTTGTCCTCTGCCTAAAACAAAATTTGAGGGTATTTTCGGATTTCGCCGAGAAATATAAAAGCACGTAATTTCTTATTGTACGCTTTTCGAGAACTTTAAACGTTTCAATGCTCAATAGTTGCAAATTCGGACAGCAATTCTTAGTACTTAAGCTCTGGGAAACGACGGAACATGAACATGTTTGATATCTCACCGCCTGCCAAGTTTATCTGAAGAGACTGAAGTAAATAAAAGTTAATTATTATTTATTACATCGCGATCTAAATGAGCAAATGAATTTTGAAGTGATGAAAAGTAGGAGACCTTTAGTCATGATCCACAAAATAAGTGAAATGTTTGAAAAGTTATTAAAGTTACATATACAAATTAGGTGAGAACGGTTAATTTAACGCATTTACGTGGTGTAGAAAATCATCGACGATATAAACAATGAAGGAATATTTACAATCGTTCTGTAATAAATTCTTACGACCTGCAACGAATTAGACAATTGTCGAACAGGAATGTGTAACAAAATCTATATATAAATAATATATATATATATATATATATATATATATATATATATTAAAAGGGAGGATTCTACTGTCTGTTTCACTACATTTCATTCAAATTTGATTATTATTATTATTATTATTATTATTATTATTATTATTATTATTGTTATTATTATTATTATTATTATTATTATTATTATTATTATTATTATTGCTGTTGTTTTTCGTAAAATAGTTATTGCTTTTTTGCAACCGATGACTTATAATTTTTTTTGTCACGGTAAACGAAGAAGCATTTGTCTATGTAGTAAGAACTCTCGGAGTACTTTGTCAAAACGTAAAGTAATTTACGTTTAAGTTTTCATCATTATTACCAAACGTCTTAGCCTACTCATTATAGCGACCCTTCGCTGCTATTATTATTATTATTATTATTATTATTATTATTATTATTATTATTATTATTATTATTATTATTATTCCAAAGAAAAAATATTATTTTTCAATTTTTCAATATAACAACTTTAAACAGCAAATCTAGAACAATAAATAGATATCAATAAATTTCAACGTGGCCAGGCTAAACATTAAACATTATCTCTTGTATTTTCAGCTATAACGAACAGCCCAAAAATGTATGGAATGCAAGGCGTTGTTAGCAGCATTCTAATAAAAACATGAAAAGTGTAGAAATGAAATGCATGTATGCACACATTTACATATACGCACAGACTTGCACACACATAATATGTGTCAGTACACACACACATATATATATGTGTGTGCGGTGGGCTTTAGAATTCGCCCTTATTTCATGAAAAAAAAAAACTTAGCGAAACAAATACATTAAATTACCTGCTGTTTGCTATTGTTTTTTATACGTTTTAATGGAAAAAATAAGGTTTAAAAAGTATAATAACACATCGTATACCTTTCTTCACTGATTAGAACCTTCGTGATACCTGCATTTATAGCGCCTCTTATTAATTACACATTAAAGTAAATAAAATGATATCCTTAGGAACCAATTTTTAGTGGTAGCTAATATTCAATTCTGCCTTTTGGTATTTTTAACTTTTAATTTATACTTCAGTTCATGACAAGTCGAATTTTCTTTCGTTTCCATCTCACGTAGAATGCTAAAATATTGGCTCGACTTCACAAGTTGAAATTTTAGCCAAACGACAGCTGCTGCTGTTAAGGATGGAGGAGGAATCCCATGCAGCAATATTAATTCTTATGCTTAATACAATTTTTTTCTGTGCTCTCCAAATGGCCATTCATTTAATTTGGTTATTCGTTTCAAAGACAAACGTCATTTTTAGAGTGAAGTAAGTGGATCACATTTCACAGCAGCAATATGTTCATGTTCAGAAAAATTAAAGACGACTGAATATTATATATATAAATGTGTGTATAATATTATATATATATATATATATATATATATATATATATATATATATATATATATACATACACATATATATAGAAAAAACACTCTGAGACACGTTTATCAAAGAATTTCAACACTTACCATCTCAGGTAAATTTGGTACTGACGCAAAAGACGCGTGTGTATAATTCCACGCCTTGGTAACCTTTTGCAATGAATAAAATTTACAAATTGTGCTCACACACACACACACACACACACACACATACGCAGTCGGAAGCAAACCACCGTATTCATGTATGTTGCTAATTATGTATGCAGGTTCTTTGACGCAACGCTCACTAGATGTGAAATATCTTACGAAAAATAGAAGCGTGTATGAAAAAAATGAAGTGATTTAGTTGAATTCGAATTCAAAGGGAAAAATGGTGGAAGCAGCCGAGGTAATGAAACCCCCGAGTTGTCTACGTAGGTGTCGTAAAAGGGGTAAAAAAAAAAGGAGTGGGGGGGAGGGGGGAGGCATCTTATCGAAGCGCGACGAAGATGCAGTGAAAAGGCGAGCGCAGGTGATCACTGTTCTGAGGTGTTGAGGTCATACCGAAGGGGGACCAAAGGAAGTGTCTAATCCAAAAGGCTACTACAACAGGAAGGAGACTCAGGCCTAGCGAGTCTTGGCTTAAAAGGAGCGTTCAAGGAAGTTCGAGGCGGACCCACAGGATGTAAAACGGTACGTTTTAACGTGTTGTTGATGAGGCCTCTGTGTGTATGTAGTATGGCGTGTTTCAGATGGATTCATCCGTAATATGAGGATGAGTGCGGCAGCAGCTACTGTTCAGCGTTTTACAGGGGCTACTTCCTCTCAGGAATCTGTTCAATAGCAAAAAAAAGAAAAAAAAACGGCGACAATATCATACCACGTTTTACTTATTATTAATAGATAATATCTAAGTAAAATGGAAATATACTAACAAAAAGGCTGCGGAAAAGAAGTATATATTCTAAAAATAACACAGACGATTAACAAACGCTTCAAGAGTAAAGCAAACATATCAATATCCCGTTAAACCCTTCAAAGGAGAAACAATAAAAAAAATTTTACGAAGAAAAAAGAATGAAATTATACGCGTGTATATAAATCATAACGAAAGTAAAAAAAACTACGACAAAGCTTTTAAAAAATAATAGGATGGAAGATTAAATAATAAATAAATAAATAAAATCTCTAAAGCTACTAGAGACCCCAGCCAGTGTTTTATGCGTCTTATCTCTGTCAATACAACCTTATAATATCATGTAACTTCCTTAGATGACAACCAATTAATTAACGGGCATCGACTCAGGCGTAAAGCATGAAATGTCATATTCTAGATGTTGGTAAATAGACAGAACTAACTCTTTAAGAAGGAGCCTGTATAACAAATTATCATAACAACAACACAATCCATTCTTTATTAATATAGTCAAAAATTATGTTACGATGACAAGTCGAAAAAATTAAAGAAATGAATTCGTAAGTATGAATGATTGGCCTTCAACATCATTAAGCGCTCCTCCTTTTGGCGAATGGCCTCCTGTTTGCATCTGCAATATTTCAACACAGTCGAAGAACCACAGCAAGAACAATAAAATATAGTTATCATCACTGTCCTCTCCGCTGGTACCGACGCTGCCGTTAATGCTCTTATAATGGTTTAATTAAAGATAGTGCAATGTATAACAATGAGACACTTCATCACACCCAAACGAGTCATCTACTGACCCGTCGCAACCGAAAGACATTGCATCACTGCTGTTCCCCGTCAAGAGTACAGCATTATTGGATCACTTGCGAGCGGAAAGAGGTAACAGCTTGCAAGCGTTCACCAAGTCTATTAAATGTTCCATGAATGGGGGGAAAAATCTTAAGGAATGATTGCGTGTGTAAATGTCATCATGACGATGATAACAAAACACAATAGCGAGAATTATTTAGACAAAAGCACACGTTGTAATTTCACCGACAGACATATAACGTCAGGTCAGTGAATACACACACACACACATGTATACATATAAACTAACAAATGCATGCATGCATATATATATATATATATATATATATAATATATATATATATATATTAAAACCATACGCTGCATCGTATCCGCAGTAAATACGCACATTACTGCATACAGTTCGAAATGTCTTCGACCGTATAACGCAATCATATATAAAAATAAACTATAAATCCAACCAGTACTACGCAATGAATTAATAAGTGATAAATTATTTTGGGCACTCTTGCGAAATTCCATTTCCCACTCTTTTCTGCCGCTGTCAATTAGGAGAAATGATTGTGAAACTAACGAGAGAATAATGCTATAATCCAAAAACACATACCGTATAACTAACTGCTTGCACTTCCTAAAGTTGGCAAATGAAAACGTGAAAGGAAGGAACACTCAGTATCTAAATTATTTTAGAGGAATTATGCAGTTGGAATTGCACCCGTCACAAAAATGCGAATTTGACGAAACTATACTTGTTTCCAATGCGAAACACGTTTTCGTTTTTAATTTTGATTGACTCCTTCGACCACACCGGATGTCTATTCGTGCATCTTGGAAGAGCCTTATGGAACGTGCTGGTGAATATGATTCCGTATTTCATGCTGCATTTGATCACCTCGTGTGCTTTAACCTCGCATGACACCCCGTGTGCCGTGTTGTTGCCACAGTTACGAAAGACGCACACATGGCGATACGCGTACATAAATTCATACACGAATGTGTACACATTATAGCGCTTGTACAAGTATACGAGGATAGGAGCAAAATTATAGATTATTATTATTATTATTATTATTAATAAAAATAGTAATAATACATCCTCGTATACTTGTACGAGCGCTATAATGTTCAGAAGATGAACCCTATTCATAATTGAACAAGTCCACCACAAGGGCCAATGACTTGAATTTCAACCTTCCAGAAAAAAATTTTGTTCATTAGGAAGAAGTAAGAGGGAGGTGGAGGTAAGGTGAAATGCAGGAAGATTAGACCACACTTATTAAAAAATTAAAGAAGAAATTAATAACTAGAGAAAAATATATTAAAAAATTAAAGAAGAAATTAATAACTAGATAAAAATATATTAAAATGCACGGAACAGTGTTTGCGCAGTAATGCATTGCACAAGAACGATCGCCAAATATGCAAAGATATATTAGCAAACAAGAAGGAAGAAAAATTCATATCCTTCAAGTAAGAAGACATTCCAATTTAAAATCGAATTAACATCCACTGGCAAAGTTAGGTCAATACTGGATTCAATTCTTTATGTGGAAACAGAAATGAAAAAGGAAACCTTATACCTAATTGATTGATTAATTGTGCATCGTTTTACTTTTTTAAACTGTCCCGATGTTGCTTTGAACAAGATAAACATTTGGTTTTGGAAGATAAAGAGGTGTGAGTTCGTGTGTATTCAAATTATATATATGCATATTATATATATTTATTATTAATATATATTATATATATACATATTATATATATATATATCATATATACATACCATACATATACATATATATGTATATATATATGTATTATATAAAATATATGCGTATAGTTATACTGTGAATAGTAATTTTAACTTGCCACAGAATAAATAAAATTATAAATTACGTGCATAAACTAACATTAAATATTACTTTATCAAACACAGCGGATAAAATTTCCTGTCGGCCTACGTGCTGTCACCCTTAAGCATACTTTCATTAAAAACCAGCATAGACGACATAGCAAATCCATTTGTACATTAACACCGCCCCTCAGCTGAGAGTATAAAATTATGTACTAGAATATTAAAAGAGCGCTGAACGCATACAGCGTATATAATACATATATATATATATATATATATATTATATATATTAAATAAATTCAGAGAGAAAGAGTATAGCAACACGTAAATGAGTGCAAAAAAGCGAATTAATAATTAAAGCCATTATAATCCATATATATAATATATATATATATATATATATATATATATATATATATATATATAACGTAGCTTTGAATTTTAATTCTCTTATTGAATTTATTTTCCGCTTGTTCTTTTTGGTTTCATTATAACTCAACAAGTTGTCCAGTGTGTGTTGATTATTTCTATACGGTATGTATGTATATATATATATATATATATATATATATATATATATATATATATATATATATATATATATTATATATATATATATATCAACCACTGAGGACGGACGCAAAGGTGCAATCATATTTAAACGCATAAGCGCTAACGTATACGCGTATTACATTTTTACCCATTAGTAAAAACATGCATACTGTATTATGCGTACAATGACAATCGCCTAAGCCGGTTTCGTAATGAAATAAATAAGTCATCGGGAATGCACGGCAATAACAACCAGAGACATGCAAGAGCTGCAACATCACGTGACAACGCAATGTGCTACGGGAAGGGAAAACGTCAAAAACAGTGACAGAAGAACAGTCCTCTCGGCAGAATCAGATTCAGAACGGCAAATGTGGTTGAGCCGAGCTAACGTATAGAGCAGCGGCAGATCCCAAATGCCAGAGAGGAAGGTCTCTCTCTCTCTCTCTCTCTCTCTCTCTCTCTCTCTCTCTCTCTCGTCCCTTCGTCCGTGCGCACAAACACACTCACTTTCATAAGGGCACATGGCGCTGAACAAAATGGCACCCGTTGCGTATGATCAGTGTCTTACTAAGCAATCGTTATTGGCCCTCCCCCCCAACCCCGTCCAATCCCTCGCTCACCCAGCGTCTATGCCCTTTTTTGTTGTCACGCCAGTTTATATATGATGTATAACTCATCTGTTTCTCAGTTTTAGTGAATGAGGTTGTTATTCGTTTAGAAAAATTGCTGACAATCGTTCTGCGAAAGCTTATTTTATTGAGCAGAACCACAGCATAAGTAAGTAGTCAACGCTTGTTTCTATGCAAATTCTTGAACCACCGAGATCAAAACCATTATGCTTCAAAGCCATAAAAACAGAAAATAGACTGAACTTGTAAGTTAAATTCACACACTGCACATATAAACACATCAACACAACACATACTTCATATATTAATATATAACATTATCAACTAACATGGCGTAATGATGC
>NC_061106.1:33994071-34006571 GCF_015104395.2 Macrobrachium nipponense
TCCACAAACCTCTGTCTTTTGTCATGACACCGCGATCAAATCCTGACCATTTCCAGATGGCAGGGTATCATTCAGTCAAGTTTCTGTCCCGTGAATTGATGTTATGACTTTCATTCCGGTGATCAGAATGGGGATGACGCATCTCGTGACGTGGAGAACATTACGCTCCGAGGATTACATTACGCATGTCCTAAATGCCGTCATTATAATCAAGATTACACGGTCGTAACTTTTTTCCATTTTTAAACCGTCGCAAAATCTTAGTGTCACCCGCCTCCCTCGAAATGTTATTCGGAATTTCGAAAGCGCCATCGCGCCTGGCGTATAAATGTTTGTATAAGTAATTCTGACATATCTATTTGCATCTTTCAACGACACGTATGTACCTAATATCAATCGACAAAAAAGGATATGACTCCTGGAATACTGTCCTGCGACTCTTGTCATTAAGCATCCCGAATGATGTCTGAAAGCTCTCTCTCTCTCTCTCTCAAACACACACACACACACATACAGAGCCCGACCAAAAGGAGACATGCTTGTTTTTTTAATAGGCACTGACAATAAGACGAAAAAAAAAAAGATGACCTATTTCAAACCCAAATTTTCGTTCCCTTTCTTAAAGCTTCATTAAATATGCCTGATAAATCTGTATAAATTTCTGTTTTCTAAATATTGCCAATATAAAGTGACCAGGCTTGTCCGACAGGCAGCGTTTATTAATAATAAACAACAGAATAAAAAAAACCATCTGCGATTTTTGAACACCAATTTGAAAAACGAAAATAATCAACAAGACTGGTCTTCAACTGTCTACAACGCCTTATTCCATCGCTCGGTGCAGTGGTATTCCTTAATGATACCCATCGATTATATCAAACAAACTATTTTCAGCTCCGAAAACCGAATAACTTCCAAGGAATCCCGCTCAACGCTGCAAAAATGAATTCAAAGCGAAAGGTTGATGAAAGCGAATTTCGGGAACAAAAAATAAAGTCAAGGACGTTAAATCTGCCTCAAGAAAAAGAAAGGTCTTCGTGAAATGCCACAATTCTAACAGCCGTGTAACTGTATCTAACTTTACCCGTGACTAGCCGGTTATATAAATCAATAATATAAATAAAGCGACAGGATGAGATTCGGAAACGGTTTATCAAGATTTACATGGTTCATACAATACACACACAACACACACACACACACACACATATATATATATGTATACACATATGTGTGTGTGTATGTATATATGTAATATATGTATATGAAAACCAACATCAAGCAGTTTCTTCAGGCAATGGGAGGCCATAAAGAAAAAAGGTATACATTGAAGTATAAATACAAGGTCATGTATTCTTTCTATAACAGATTGTACATTTTGACATTACAAATAATTGTTAAGATAGTGTGAAATTCATCGTATTATTATGATTACAAATATTTAAAAACGACGATATCGTTAGTCCGCTACTGACTAATAATAACTGAAACTTCCATATATGTATATGTATGTATATGTATGTATGTATGTATATATATATATATAGATATATATATATATATATATATATATATATATATATATATATATATATATATATATATATATATATAAAACGTTTTACAGGAAGAACTGTCTCACTTTGCCTTTTTGCTGTACAGTATATCCATATAAACAATGGTAATTTACTACAGAGACACCCTCCTCTTCTGGGACATAAAACACTGAACAATAAAGTGAATTTATGTTATGTCCTCAAATTTTGGGGATTCTTTGACCACATGGAATATCTCCAGGGAGTTCAGATGCATCCTGGGAAATAATAGTAAGAACAAAACAGTCCCGAGTATCGCAAAAAGCTCAACACTGCGGGTCGAAACAGCACCTATTTCGACCACTAATCTGTTCTGAATTCAAACAAAAGCTAGATTCTACAAGTAATAGTAAACAATAAAAAACATACACCTCTATACAAAACTTGTAAATAATGCTTACATGCCCACACGTAACATCCATCCATACATACATACGTACATGCAAGCAGACGCACATGTCCATTGTTATTGTTATAAAGAAGATGAACACTAAGTAACAGAAGTAAATTGTGCAACACGACAGTGAGCGAGATAGCATAAAAAAACTTACTTTTATACAAATAATTTTCAGTAAAAATCATCCAAAACTATATCTACTCGCCTCTTGACCTGACATGCTTCTCAAAATATGGGGATATATTTGTGTATGATGGAAAAATCGCTGAATTTATTCATTGTTAAGTCTTATTCAAGTTTGAAATATTGATCTAGAATCTAGTTAGAAAGTCGTTTAATCGCACCGCAAACAAACTATTTTTTTTTTTATCTTATCACTACAAGTGCTAATAAAAAAATAAAAAAAACTGTTTACTCTGTCCAGACAGCCATTCACGTACATGAAATATGCGATGCAGTACATACATAATTACATACGAAAATATCTTAGGACCACAATAAAAAGACAGACAAATAAAAAGTATTGAAAAACACTGCACTTCGATCCATAAGTAAATATTATCCAGAAATGCTCAGTCATTCATTGGCAGAATCCACGATGAAAACCCAGGACAGGAAAGTCATAGAGAGACTTAAACACTTAGAGCAAAGGCTCCGGACAATCAATAAGAAAATTATCGTTCGCCTTTACGGGGAATATTCCATGCTATAATATAGCGTTCTAGAGAAGCCTGAGCGCTACTGGGATCTACTACAGCCTTGCCTTGGTTTCCCCAAATGAACTAGACGTAATGTTACAGCATTCTGGCGGTAGGTTTGTCCAAAGCCTGGTTTGTCGAGATACTTACTGTACTGTTTTGTTATTCACTTCTGAATGATTTGATTTTCCTCTCTTTATCTGTTGTGGTGCATAATCCATGGTTTGCTAACACGTATAATTCAATGTCTAATTTTAAACCACAGTTTAAAATGTAATTCATGTGACGGAAATTGTGAAAATGTTTTCATGCTTTGAATTACATAGAAAAGGTAACACCGATGTAATTTTATCAAAATCATATGATTTATTCCTAACGATTCTGAAATCTACGGTGAACCCACAGACTAATGAGCCAAGCGTATTCTTTACCTGTATTAAAAATAGATAATCTCTTAAAAGATGAATATCTAAATTTCGGAGATCTTACTAGATTTATACATATCAATAAATGAAGCAAGAACACGTTCAAGTATGGTAAGGAGAATAAAAACAATGCTTCGGTCCAATGTCTTTTATGAAGACAGGATCTCATCTTAGAAACAGACATGAATAAATAAATCTAGCCAAGCATATCTCTACGAAGGAACCCCTTTCAGACACATCCCATGCAGGACTGCCTTTCAGACAAAGACATGGTTAAATAAGCTAGCAACGCATAGCATCTCTATAAAGGAAAACCCCTTTCAGACATGCTCTATGCAGGAATGCCTTTCAGACACAGAAAAGAATAAACAAAGCCAGTAACGAATAGCATCTCTATGAAGGGTGCCCTTTCAGACATGCTGTATGCAGGGACGCCTTTCAGACACAGACATGAATAAATAAAGCTAGTAACCTCTTACATCTTTATGCAGGAGCCCATCCAAGAAACAGATCGGAGTAAATAAATCCTGTAACCTATCGCATCGTAAGGAGATCAATAAACTGATACTTGTTAACCCACAGAAATATATTTTAAAAATTCAGGAATCCAGATGTTCATTTTCAATTAAAATTTGTTGGTTTGAGAAATAATGTTAGGAACCTTCTCTTCATAGATTTTATAGTTTAAAAATATGTTTAAAGAAAATATGACGGTTCGGCTGGATTTTAGTTTCCAGTTACATTTAAGCGTAAACAAAGTCGCTGTTTTTTCATACAAAAAAAAAAAGGTAGACATAAATTTAATGCAAATATGAATGGCTAGAGAGAAAATAAAAACCTAACGCCGTTTTCGAAAATATATATTATGTTCATGAACGTAAATTTACTTTAGAACTATTTTCGCAACATATACAGTCATTACAACCAGGCTAAAAAGGCAAACATAGTTCAAACCTTTTTTTTTTAAACCGTAGATTCTGCTGAAATGATGGTCAAGAACCCAGTTTTTTTTTTAAATTACATTCTGTCTAAAGGACTGGAACGAAAAATAGAAAACTTAATTAAAAGAGAAAATGTTACAACAACCCTTTTCTACGAATAGCACACATTTTGGGATTAAAATATAATGCGTGTAAAATTTGTCTTAGAACCAGTTAAAAAGGGTGCAATGTTTAGAACATTAAAAAAGGACAAATAAACTTTAAAATAAATTCTCGAATAAAATTGTGTTTAAAACTTGTTTTTAAAAATTACGGCATGGGAACCACCTCGAAAAACGAAATGGTGGAAACCGAAAACAGGAGAAATTATATATATATATATATATATATATATATATATATATATATATATATATATATATATATATAAAGAACAAAAGATAAATAAATAAACGAAACAACGTCTGAAAGGAGGAAGTTAAAGCTAAACTTGACCTTTCTTGCAATAAAAAATAAATAAAAATAAAAATAAATAACTAAATAAATATATAAATGTATAAAAATAACAGTGCTTTAGTTTATGGCTAAGTAAAACTAACCATCTCCCCAGTATAAAGAAAATTAGCGTCGCTTTTCATAACAATTAAGAATTTTTCAGAAACTCTGATGCTTCCCTATTTGCAGGAAAACAACTGTTCGTAACTATTAGTCTACATAATCTTAATGAAATATTCTTCAAGGAGGATGCTAAAACAAAATTCGAAACTGAAGAATATCATTCGTAACCTGTTGACAGGAATTCAGTTTATATTAAGGTCATCAGTTACTGTAGATTATTTGGAAAAATTCCCTACTTCCAGAAAGAAAGTAATAAAACAGTAACAACAGGCTCAGTAACTCTTCCAAATCATTCACAACCTGTTGACAGGGATTCAGTTTATATTGTTAAGGTCATCAGTTAGTGTAGATTATTTGGAAAAGTTCCTTATTTCCAGAAAGAAAATTAATATAACAATAACAACAGGCTCAGTAAATCTTCCAATAGCACCCAACCCCCCAAGAAAAAAAAACCACACACAATACACATGGAATTCAAAGAAAGCAGGAGAAATAAAACCACAAATTCAAGACCCCACAGGAGGGGGGGTGGGGGGTGGGAATGTCGCCTAATGAAAATTTTAACTCGCTTTCATGCACCCAAATCCTTCCATTTATTCTCAAGAAATTCAGCTACACAGCCAAACACAGGGACATGAATTACTGTAGTTGGTGAACGTCATCGAAGATAATGATGATGATAATGATAATAAAAGTAATGATGGTTTTCAGGTATCTTTGGCCGAGACCTACTCTGCAAGTCACGAGCGTATTAAAGAGTATCAAAAGATAGGTATTTGATTTTACCTTGGTTTTCGTGACGATTAGTATTATATCGAAATTATGAGGTGAAGAATGATAATATGGATTTGCTCACAAAAGTAACGTTACAGAAATGCTTAATAATAAGAAGAAAGGGCAATACTGCATGCACATGCAATTTGCATGTATAATATATATATATATATATATATATATATATATATATATATATATATATATATATATATATATATACACATATATACACATATATATATATATATATATATATATATATATATATATATATATATATATATATATATATATATATATACACACACACACACACATACATATACGTCAATACAAGAGCCAGAAATCAACAGCATATTTTAAAAGCCAAATGCGAAGTTGCGCAATATTATTATAACAGCTTCTGAACATCAAAAAGGCCTTTCAAAAATTTAGCGAACTAACGCCCAACAGCAATAAATACAGTGTATAAAAAAAATAACACGGTTTCTGTCATCTTGCCATCATTATCAATATTTCTGTCATCATTACTGTAACGGCAATAACAACAATAATAATTCTGTAAATCATAATCCATATTAAGCCTGTTAGTAGACTTTGCTGTTCGGTCTTTTTATGAAGAGTGATATGCGCCTTTGTAATTAAATTTCAAAGAACTCAGAGGTGCTGATGGTGACTGATTTTTATATAATTTTTATGTTGTTTGATTAATAAAAAAAATCTGTACGGGAGACTTTTTAAAACAAAGTGGGAATTAATTACAGTGGACAACTAAAATGTAAATAACCGATCGCAATACGGCTGGCATTCAACAAAGCACTCACTGGAAATGCAATAAAAACAATAATAATGAGAACGTCAATAATAAGATATAACAAGCATATACATACATACACACACACATTATATATATATACATATATATATATATATATATATATATATATATATATATATATATATATCTGGTTTGGGGAAAGGATTTAGGGCCGTATTCTATCAATGCTCATGTTCCCTTATATGTAATGACAATAGGAAGGTTTGTAACAATCCGGAGACTAAAGGAATATATATATATATATATATATATATATATATATATATATTATATATATATATATATATATATATATAAAATTTAGTTCACGTTCTTCTGGCTTGCTTCACTTGAATGTAGGTATAATAACAACTACAATAATCATAAGAATAATAATAATAATAACGTCGTTATTTCAGAACCATTTAATAAAAACATTCGCGTTCAAAACATCTAATTTAAAGAGCTGCCTTCAACCTTGCTATTTCTGATATTCATAGCGTTGTATGTCAAAATACGTGAAGTAGCTTGTCATTTTTCATCGCTCAGCTGGTTGTATCTAAATTGAGACCTGCAAATATACAAAATTCGGGATAATTGTCTCAGGAAAGTAACAGCTAAAGTTTTCGATGTGGGAAACATTCCTCTCTCTCTCTCTCTCTCTCTCTCTCTCTCTCTCCACAAACACATCCATCGGCCCTCCACCCCCACAAACAAAAAATACATTACACGAGTTTAAAAAAATACCGGGAGGATTTAAGAATTAAAAGAATCCAGCATTATGTTCGCTGACAGGACACCAATCTCCATAATCATATATTTGAAATTAATTATTAATAATAATTTGACATCTATAGTAGCCAACAATGACACAGCACATTAAATACATTCTCCCATCTCCAAAGGAAAAGTTTTAACATCCTTCTGAAGTCAATTAAAGTTGCTAAACGTAATTCGGCTACAACTGTTCTGTGCACGAATAAATATGATTATATGATTTCCAAATACATAAAATGTCAAATTAGCAATAATGCCCACCTTCGTCGGTGGCGATAGTGGGTTACACTTATTTTATAAACATTAATGTTTGCTCAATCTTTACTTGAATGAAATTTATTAAAATAAATGGAAAGGGGGTGAGTAAAGATGAAAAATGGGGCCGTGCAACTCACCTAGTCATTCTTGCATAATTGCCGGAAACGAAAGTAGTGGTTGCTTCTCACTGAACTTGTAATTTATACAATTTTCAAACAAGAAAGAAATGTTCGCAGTTACAGGTAAAGCAGGGTTCTCTAAGATATACAGTTCCTCGTTGGACGAATGGTTTTCGCGCTTGGCTACCAATCCGGTGATCCGAAGTTCGATTCCCGTCTCGGCCAACGCGGAATCAGGGAAATTTATTTCTGGTGATAGAAATTCATTTCTCGATATAATGTGGTTCGGATCCCACAATAAGCTGTAGGAGGACCCGTTGCTAGGTGACCAATTGGTTCCTAGCCGCGTAAAATGATCTAATCCTTCGGGCCAGCCCTAGGAGAGCTGTTCATCAGCTCAGTGGTCTGGGTAAACTAAGATATACTTAATTAAGATATACACACACCTAGTTCTGCCCAAGTTTTATTCGCGCGCGAAAGAAAAAAAGAGAGCGCAACAACATGCGTGTACCTAAAAGTCTTCCCAACCCGATACAATGAGGGGGGGGGGGGGTGGTGGGGGGGGGGGGGGGGGGGGGGGGGGTTACATTTTCCATCAGTAACAGGAGATGGCGATACCCAGACAACTGCATAACCGCAAACACGAAGAGCTCTGTGCCACCTTTCCTCACCTTCAATCACGCCGGGGAGAATTCTCAGCCTATAATGAACGATACGAGACGTGTCGCCATCGAACCTCTGGTGGGAGGACATCACGGTGATATACCCCCCCCCCCCCCCCCCTTACAAACCCGTGACGAGGATTTACAGGAGGTCAGCTTAATCTTCGATTCGTTGGAGGTTTCTGGCACCGAAATTTCATGCTGTATATTCTTTCGTTTCTTTCACACAACGATTGTATTTCGTTCAAGCAACGAATCATTTCTTTCATGCACCGACTGTATTCCGTTCATGCAAAGATTGTATTTCTTTCATACAAAGAACTCTAAATCGAAATTTAGGAACCAAGGGCATAATATAAATTATGAACCAATCAGTGTCAGAGATATCATGCCACAGTATAACCTGCAGTGCACAACTGGGCTGAACTTCCAGGATAACATGTCCCTCTTATTGAGGGAGAAAAGAACCCTGTTCTGAAAAAAACATGCAAATACAAATATTCAGGTAATCTGATGATGCGTTCATTACATTTGCTTTCAGGGTAATCAGAATATCGGGAGTGTGGAGGGAGATTGTTTCAACTGAAAGAAAAACACTACGACTTATATACCACAAAATATTAGCATAACTGATTATATTTGCGTCGATCCCCGTTATCTACATTTTTTCGAGCTGGCCCTATACGTAGAAGCAACAACTACACCAAAGGCGATCATGACAATAACAAGTTACAAAAAATACGATGGTACCAATACCTTCATTAAAATTATTATAAATATGTAAACTTGAATTACAACAACAGTCTATCGTTAATGATAACAGTTTTAAACCGTTTTGGTGAAAATATTTCGCCATAATTAGTGGGAAAAATGGAAAATTTAAAATTTATAATTTTTCGCACGACTGGTTAGCAAAACATTTTGTATCACATTTCACGAGAAAAAATTCTATGGGATTCTCTTGCCACATTTAATCCTACGTTTCATGATGCATAAAACTGCGGGCAAAATTAAATTGATCTTCATGAAACCATTTGGAACAGCCCAAAATGACGACTTTCAGACAAGGATTCATCATTAGATAATTACATTATTTCATTATTGCCTTCCCTAGCAGAATCATAATGAACTTCAAGAATAAAAAATGCAACATTCATCATCTCTCGGCTAGTTCATCCAATGTTGGGCTTCAATCAACTCTCATCCATGCTAGGAAAGGCTTGCCATGAAGAGATGTAGGAGGAAATCAGTTGTTTACTAAAGATCTCTTTCATTTTGTTATCAAAATAGTTCTGTGACCTTCTTTGAAAGATCAAGGGAATTTATGTTGGGGTCAAGCAATAGTATCAGTCAGTGACCATAACTGTTCAGTTGGGAAATACAAAAATACTAATACTTGCAAAAAAAGTATTATTCAGTGAAAAATATGACGGCGATCCCAAAAAATGATAAAAATTGGAATAAAAGAAGCATAACCTTTGAAATTTGCGATATATGACCTCCCAATTTAGAACGCATAAGCTGTTGCTACTCTTAATAAAGTTCAATTTGTATTCGAACATCTTATTTACATTTTCATTTATTTATTTCGTAATTTATCTGTTTTTCTAAGAACCGATCTCCTCTTTCTGTATTTCCAATTACCTCCTGTTGCCTCTTTCGAATGAGCACCTTAATATTCTTTGGAAGCTTTTGTTTCAAGTCAGTGGCTCATGTGGACTTGTCCCATATGAATGGGGTTCATCTACAAAATAATAATAATAAAAGCCAATTACTCATCGATGGTGTCGAAAGCCCCGTTTTTATCTAAAGAAAAAGTGGTATTCGCAAACTTTTACTACTTCGTAGCTTATCAAAAGCAAATTTTACCAAAGAAACGAATATCTAAGAGATACTAATTTCGATGCATAGTGTTTATTATCTAATTCTGCTAACATAAAACTGTTTTATGCATGAAGCTGAAAAGCGTCGCAGTTAACAGCAATAATTACGGCAAACAGAAGGCCCTAAGTAAAATAGTTTTATATACAAAACTGGATATAATATCGCTAACTTCCAGTTACGTATAACAGAGAAAAGAAAACGATATTGATGAAATGATAAAAATGGCAATGACCTTCCAACAAAGTTAAGCGAAAAATATTAGAATTAAAGATTTTATGAGGGGAATTTCAGCTTAGACGATAAGTCTGATGACTATTCAAGATTTGAAATGTTTTTTTTTCTTATCGATATTTTTACCTAGCAAAATGTACTCCGATGAAGCAGACTAACTGGTAAAAGAAATCCGTTATTCAGATGAACTGAAGCATTCAATTGCATTGGAGAGTCTTCATTAAAAAAAATATAAAAAAATAATAAAATAAAAACTTACGAGGACGGTTAAAGGTTATTTGTATGAATTAACAAGAGATCTTTGATAAGAGATTTATAAGCAACTGATACAAAGCCGGTGTGACATCGGCTTTCTTATATAAAGACGATATTTCAGTTCATCTATTCATGTCAGAAAATGGAAGCACTTTGCAATCTAAAACGCATTCATCGATAATGTACTCACGTTGAGTACATAATAAGGAACTGTGAATGATTTAGGAACGCATAAATGAAAACGGCTTTATAAAGCTAATCATGCTGACGCTATTACTCTTATTCCTGTCTTTGTACGCAGTTTTCCTTTGTTTTTGTTTTTCTTTTTTTTAAGCGGAATTTTTTTTAGCTATCCACCAACAACAATAAAATCTAAAATTGGGTGATGCTCCAAGTTAATAACACCATATACAATAATAATAATAATAATAATAATAATAATAATAATAATAATAATAATAATAATAATCCTTTACCTCTTATGCTTCGTATCGCTTCTGAATTATCAGATGATCATTATGTTACTTATCAGTATAAAATAATATTAATGATACAAATAACATCAGTGATATGAATCATTTGCATTTCAAAGACAACTTTTCACAACGCCTTACAACTTCAAATATTTGTATGGAATATCCGTACATTTCATTATTGCAAGCGATGAGAGTTTAAGTAATATTCTCGAACCATTTCTTCTTCTTCTTATAATAATAATAATAATAATAATAATAATAATAATAATAATAATAATAATAATAATCTTTTAATTTCTATACATCTTGCTTCTGATTATCAGATGATCATTATGTTATTTATTTATTATAAAATAATATTAATGATATATATAATATTAATATATATATATATATATATATATATATATTATATATATATGTGTGTGTGTGTGTGTGTGTGTGTGTGTTATAAATATTTATAATTTACATTTACACCTTTGTGGATTTCTTTACCAATAATAATAATAATAATAATAATAATAATAATAAAAATAATAGTAACGGACACATAAGCAACTAACTCGTATTACACCACTTCGAGGCAAAATTACTCACCATATTCATCGCCTTGAAATGTTAGTTCCAATACGTCATCAGCCGCGATAACAACAATGACGTGTCGGTAACCACGTGACTCATCCTCACGTACCAGCAAAGATTGCTCTCTCTCTCTCTCCTCTCTCTCTCTCTCTCTCTCTCTCTCTCTCTCCTTTCGTGAAGGCGACACGTCATGTTCGAGCGATAAAAAAAAAAAGACTCCGTCAATTTCGATAGGATATTCACATTTTTGCAGGATATTCAATGTTTTGAATATACTCAGAGGTGCGACGTATTGTTTTCCTGTTACAAACAAGTACGTTCACAGACAGATAATGGTGTGCACAGCTAAACGGCAACGCCTACAGGGGTATACTCTCATATTATTAGCCTTCTCTCAGTGGATAGGGGAAAAATAGGCACAAATTACTTCCGTAGCATTTTAAACATGTCTGTAAACTATTATTAACTCGTAAAAATAATCATTAATTAGATTACACCATGTCATCCTAATGTAAAATATATATCCACTAAAATAAACTCGCAGAATGCTTGTGATGTGTGCAAAATGTGACCAACTGCTGTAACTTTTTTTTTTTTTGTTAAGAAGGGCCTACGAAGTGGCCATAGCAGAACAGGACAACAAATGAATGTCCGTAGTCAATCACAACGAGAATGAAGTGATATGTATATGCCGGTCATCTCCGAACGTCGCAAAGAAGGAAGATGAAATATAAATGGAGTCACGAAAGACAGCTACGAAATGGCACGGGCTTGTTCTTTGAAGACTGACAGAGAACTCAACTTACTTGAGAGACGTTTCTGACATTTTTATCAACCACTAACAAACCCTCACCTTCCGTACACGATATTATGTCAGCCCGTGTACAGACACGCACACACGCCCTTCACGCAAAGTAAAACAATACACATCCTTTTCCCAACTTACGTTCCTTGAAATATTTGCTCCTCTTCTTTGTTCCCGTAATTG
>NC_061106.1:34009071-34014071 GCF_015104395.2 Macrobrachium nipponense
CAAATCTTTCATGTAATTTTACTTTCTCGTCCTGAACTTGAGTGATGGAGTTGTCCCAATGAAAAATTAAAGCGGCATTGATCTTAGAATGAAAGATGGAATTAAAGAGCTGTTGTCAAAAGGGGATGCAGCCACTAGAGTCGGCATTTTAAAGGATTATAATCATAAATGTGACACAAGAGAGACAAATGAACGATATAAAACCTGAAGGGGTCCGTGTCAATAAAAGAGCGGTACATGTCACTGTTGTGTTGACATTTTAGGGGGCAGTTTTATCAAATGTTTCTGAATGGTCTTAAACTTACTAGGTTTTAATTTCTTGCAGTTTCTTACCCTGGAAATACAAAAATACAATGCCCTCCTTCCCACTCCCACTAACAAAATCACTAACAGGGGCACCCTAATTTAAGGCCATTCTAAGTAAGGTGAGATATTTGCCGAATAAACTCATATTTTGTCTAAAAACTATAACCTGTTTATAAAAAAAAACAATGTTTTAGTACCTCCAGATGCAGCCTCAAGCCCTTCTCTGAGACCCGAGCTAGGATCGACAGCATTTTCACATTTCCTTTTCGGTGATTTCGGTCAACGAACGCAGCTGGAAATTCCAGCGGATTTTGAGGGGGGAAATGTTATATATACATCACAGCCTCTACCTAAAGCGCCGACAGAAATAATTCCGATGAAGATAAGCTATGAAGGCTGCAACATCCAAACATGATTAGCTAAGAAAAATACGAATTTCAAAGGCACAGTATAGTATGCATTCCCAGCTACAAAATACTGGAAATATGTGGATGTTTTTGATGCAGTGAACAGCCACGGCCAGAATTATCAAAAGCAATAATTAACCCTAATTAATTCACAGATCAACATTTCTATTAATCTAGTGACGCAAAAGCAACGTTTCATTTTTTATCAGAACTGCTTTTTTTTCTTTCTGTCTGGGATGGTAAAAAGAAAAATCGTCTATAACAGAAGCGGTGGCTTTTGACGAGGTGGTTCGTGATGAAGGGGACGACGACGATGAATGGAAATGGTAATGATGAGGGCAAGAGGAGGACGAGGAGGAGGGGGAGGAGGACGAGGAAGAGGAGGAGGATGGTGAGTACAGTGATGATAGAGCGGGAGGACGACGATCGTGAAGCTGGTATAATGATGATGAAGAGGAAGGCGACAGCGACAACTTATGACGATGATGATGATGACGACGACGATGATGAGGAGGAGGAGGATGACGACGACTATGAAGATGAAGTATATATACGTACGTGATATATATATGTATATATATATATATATATATATATATATATATATATATATATATATAGAGAGAGAGAGAGAGAGAGAGAGAGAGAGAGAGAGAGACTTACTGTACATGTCTTTTGTTTCTTGTATATATCAGAATGTCTGATATATATATATATATTTTATATATATATATATATAAATATATTTTATAATATATATATATATTATATATAATATATATTATATTAGGAAACGAGTCACTCGATTCATGTTAAAAAATCCGCCACTTACTCGCTCAAGTTAAATTAGTGCACTCTTTATCCTAGGAGAGTGAAGACCAGTGAGTGTCGGCAAAGAATTTGAGTGAACGTTAAACACTTAGCATCAGTACATCTGCACGCACGTACAAATTATCACTATATTTTTAGTCAAAGCAATAATCTCAGACTGAAAACTGTTTTAGGTACGTCAGAATGTAACGTTTTCTTTTCGCTCCACTGAGGAAACAATGCAAAGATTACGTTGTTCATGTGCAATAAGAACGGGACTAAACATAACGGGATGAAGGACACGGAATTCCTCCTCAAGGAGATTTCATTCCTCCATATAAATTTCGTGTATTATATATATATATATATAATATATATATATATATATATATATACCTAAATATATATATATAATATACACACACACACACCACAGACACACACACAACACACATACACACACACACACACACATCACACAAACATATATAATACATATAATATATATATTATATATTATATATATATATACATATATATATATATATATATATATACACACACACTACTTGAATGCAGCCATAAATGTCTTCATATCTGAAATGCAGCTTACTTCAGAAACTTACAAAATCTTATCATTCAATTAATAAAAATGCTGATAGTATTCTATTTCTTGAAACGATTTGACAGCTCTCAATAAACCCCCTCCCCCTGGCACACCCCCCCAAAAAATAAAAAACATAACACAGCGTAGGAACGTTGTAAAATAACACGAAAATAAAAGAAGAACATACTATAATTTTACAGTTTGCTTTATAACGAGACACTGACTGCACTGTGCACTCAAAAATCACCGTAAAATAAAGAGGAAGTGATGGTTCAAGGCTCGGGCATACATAAAAGGGCCCAGTTGTTCCCGGCAAGAGCACTCCGGCCCAATTCGTTGTGAAATCCTACACAGCGACGTGAAACGTCATACTCTCTAAAGCTACAACATGTTAATGGAACCAATGTCTTGTTCGATCAACTGGATCCCCTTCGGGAGGAGGTTCCGAATGGGCTTCAGCCCTGACTGGGGAGGGGGGGGGGGGGGAGGGGGGGGGGGGGGGGGGGAGGCATATTGATCCACGCGTTCAGTGATCTACATCTCTTTCAATACTTGTATGTATATATGTAGTAGGTATGCATACTTATATACATTTATAATATATATATACATAAATATAATATACAAATATATATATATATATATATATATATATATGTATATATGTATATACATACATACATACATACATACATATATATATATATATATAAATACATATACATACATATATGTATATATACATATATATTCCATAAGGCATCCAAGAAAAAAAAATTCTGCCGGAAAAAAAAACCATATCTGAACAACTTTACTGCAGCCACTTTCTCATTCCCCTGCAATACCAACACACACACAACCACACAAACGCTAGAGAGAGAGAGAGAGAGAGAGAGAGAGAGAGAGAAGAGAAGAAAAACATCATTGCATATTCACGACCTTTAATTGGAGTTGATCATGAATCTACTCCCTTATCACACACCCAGTTGTTGAGACACGGCCGAGGATTTCACCAAGGAGGACGACGCTATATCTATTACAACTCTCACCGCGCCAAACAACTAGAAAGTTGAAACAGGCAGGACTCTTTAGAGCGAGTCAACACCTCCGGAGCGGAGATGCAAAGTTGCAAGTTTCTCGCAAAACGAGTTGGCGCCTAGAATACACAGTGCAGCGAGAGATGGAGACACGAGCGAGCATTTTAAGTGGTCGTCATCTCTCTTACGTTACTCCAAGATCTAAATAACTTTATTTGGTTGTTACCGTTCTTACGTTACTCCAAGATTTAAATAATTTTTCATTGTTGTTACCATTCTTAAGTTATTCCAAGATCTAAATCATTTTTTAAGGTTATTACCATTCTTACGTCACTCCAAGATCTAAACAATTTTTCAATGTTGTTTCAATTCTTAAGTTACTCCAGGATCTACATAATTTTTTAAGGTTGTTACCATTCCTAAGTTATTCCAAGATCTACATAATTTTTTAAGGTTGTTACCATTCCTGAGTTATTCCAAGTTATTATGTGGGTCTCATCATTCTTACGTTATTCCAAGATCTAAATAATTACAGAAATACTCATCGCCTTCAACTGAATACTTCAAATCTCTTTTTTCTTAAATTGAATACGTGTTTATTTCTTCACTTGCCACAATGAAAGTTGCTCAGAACACGGCGATAGCCAGAGGCTTGTATTTCTCCTTAACGTTTAACAAACTCAAATTTACAGCAAAATAATCCATCATAAATTCAGCACAGCTATTAACCGCCTTCTTAATCTTATTAGAAAATAGTTCTTTCGCACACGAGAAGAAAACATTCAGAGAAAGCACGCAATGAAGACCTATTTCTCTTCGAGACATGAAGTGAACGCTGAAAATTTATGCACTTCCGCGCGGTCACTTCAGTCTTCCGCGGAATTCTGAAAGAAAGGCTCGATAACTGAACAACAATGGCATGGTTACTGTGGAAAAACTGGATTTTTAATGTGGAAGTTCAAAGAGAGAGAGAGAGAGAGAGAGAAGAGAGAGAGAGAGAGAGAGAGAGAGAGAGGCAGGCAAGTTGAGCTTCAAGAAAACACTACAAATTTTAAACTGATTTGCAACATAACTTCAGCGAATTGCAAGTCAATGACCCCTGTGGGCTTGTTCCATATGAAAAGGGTTCATCTGAGTAATATATATATATATATATATAATATATATATATATATATATATATATATATATATAGGCTACAAACATACACACCTCAGTATCACGTATCATGTATTCTCATTCATCAAGGACACGGCATGCATGCTGTGTCACATTATTCCTCAATATTAGTGTCTTGTAATATGAAAATAAAAATAAAAAAAACAGTACGGGCAACGGTGACGAATATACTCGACCAGAAGAAGAAGAAAGATTATTCCTCGTCAACATTTCTCCGTAGAGGCATAAAACGAGTCCACAGCAATTTACAACCTATGGAAGCCGATGATTTGCTAACATAAACCCGGCACTAGAATGACTAATGCGTCGTTTACAACCGACCTTGAGAATTCGCGAATAAATGACCAATTCGAAGCTCCCTCCGAAACTTACCCGTCCCTTATAAGACATATTAAGCGCTATCAAATTGCAATTTACGTTAAGACTTTCTTTTTCTCCAGTTCCTCTTTGAGGTCGGTTCACAAATCCTTTAGGTGAAGCAACTTTACGGAGAGATTCGTGCGTATCTACATGGATTATATGGAAATTTCTTTCACATATGTTGGACGAACCCTACAGTCGGTAAAGAGTGAACCGAACCAAGAAATTTGTTGTGTGAATCAGACTCCTCGATGATCTTTCAGAATGGCGTCTTACGTGTTTACTTTTTCTTGA
>NC_061106.1:34016571-34019071 GCF_015104395.2 Macrobrachium nipponense
TTTATATATATATATATATATATATATATATATATATATATATAATATATATATATATATATATATATATATATATATATATATATATATATATATGCGGATGTTTAGCAAACAGCCTATCATGACAGCATTGACATAATTTTGTGCAAGCCAACAAAAAACAATTATACATCAAACTGAAAGGTAATCATGTACATATGGGCAAAAAACCTTAACATAGCTAATACATGAATATTCAAACTGAAAAGAAAATTCAAAATCGAGATAAAATAAGAGTTATATCGGAAACTCTAATTGTGTAACCCTCTTAGAGGAATTATCGCCGTTCTTTCTTACAATCAATATATTTATAGACAACTCATTAAAAATAGATTCTCGTCGTTTTGTTCATGAATTAGTATTATCTAACCTAAAGACACCTAAATTACAGATACCCAATCAGTCATGATAACAAAAGGAATACAATTTACTATCCTAGAGCCGCAGCATTCTAGCATTACCCAACTCAGCTGCCCTGAACGGTTCACCGAGTAACAAAAATAGAGTCGAAACAAAAAGAAACCCAACCATTCTCATTTTATTTCTGTAACACCGGAACGAAAAAAGAAAGCAAAACAAAAACGAATGGGTTCATACGGGAAGAGAAAATCGACTTGCTGAACTGATGCCGATTAATGGGGAATAAAAAAATCAATAGCAAAAATTCGAGGAAAAATTTTTCTTTTTTCGTGATACGATGATCATATCCGTGGAATCATTGAGTGCAAACTATAACCGGTGTGGGGGTAGAGAATTGAAAGCTCTCCGTCAAGAGCAGATGGATTATAGTAGTATTATCCCAATGACGACTGGAGAGCGTAAAAATTAGCATTTACCTTCAAGCTACAAAATGGAGGGCAGGCAGTGTGAAGCTCGTGTATATGAAAGCGTAAGTCATCTATTTACGCAGACAACACCGACCACAACAACAAGAAAATCAATATCCAAGCATCAAGGTCGCACTTACTACAGGTCACACTCGATGAGAGAGAGAGAGAGAGAGAGAGAGAGAGAGAGAGAGAGAGAGAGTTTCATGAGCATATACTCTGACATTTTGCACAGGTCGAGTCGTCGCGTTTTTAGGCCATATTCTCATGTGGCCCCCTTATACATTATCGGACTTCCCTTCGCCTCATAACTGACCATATGCCCGAATTCATGGGGGGAAAAGCTAAACGAAATCTAGTGGATTTTAATAGAGGCCATGTTTTTTTTTTTTTTTTCTCACGACAAATTAGGCAAAAAGGGATTAACCTCTCATTAGCAAACAGGATCATGTTAGGTATACGAGACTTTTCGAACTGGGGGCTGGCGGGGCCTGTTTGAGATCAGCATTGAAATGCAACAGACCTGAGGCCCATATAGAAATCTGAAACAATGTCAGCATTGATAATTACGATTAGATAATCGTACTTTAAACAATAATAATAATAATAATAATAATAACAAAGGTTATATGCTTTACTCGATAATGGCTATATATGCTTTTATTACTTCCATCTGGTACCTGTCTCATGTAAGACGAAATAAAGCAAAGAAAATTTCTCCTGAATATTTACATTTTCTAAATACATACGCAATCTTTGTCCACAGCCATTTCCTCAACGAGATTATAAACAATTCATGAAGACACCGAAAAAAAAAAAACATTCCATACGACTGGGAATCTAACAATTACTTTAAAAAGTTATAAAAGTACTTTTCGCTAAATTTAACCACAGTTAATTTTATTTCCCTAGTGACTGATGTTTCTCCTCTATCATCTTTATTTTCAATGCCTCTACTTAGCAAACGTCAATTGGAGAGGAGAGAGAGAGAGAGAGAGAGAGAGAGAGAGAGAGAGAGAGAGAGAGAGAGAGAGAGAGAGAGAGGTTGGGGCAATGAACGGGCAATGCTCTCGAATGATACTAGGGCGTACTTTTACCTCTCTTTATGTATGACCTAATTTCCCTCCTAAAGCATCTTTAGGGGCGAGACTGGGGGTACAAGCAAAACATGTCTCGTCACAGCCGACGTCAATAGCGATATTTCCTCGCATCAAATAGAAAACAACAACGTTTCGTTAAGGTGATAATCCTGGATATAATCAACAGCGAGTAGACGAACATAGCAAAGCAGCCTGACGCGTCAGGTGGTGGTTTCTTATCTCGTACACACAACCCGGGATGCAGGCTTCGGGGATACATGAGGGCGGGGGTTGGGGGTTGTGAGAGTGGGAGGTTGTGGTGGTGGCGAGGAGGAGGAGAAGAAGCAGAGGGGGAAGGAGGAGGAGGAGGCAACCAGCTACTAACTAAGACCGGTCTGGGAGGGAACCTATTCAGCCAAGCGCCGATGGGGGTCGAGTAAGAACCAAGAGTAAGAACTTTCAAAGAAACAAGACTGAGCAAAGGCCACGGCGCCCTACAACAACGCCAGTCACGTCCACACACACACACACACACACGCACGCACAGACACACAC
>NC_061106.1:34024071-34026571 GCF_015104395.2 Macrobrachium nipponense
AATGCATCAGTGAGTAAACTGCGCTCACAGAAATGCCATCATAACCTCCACGCTCAAATGGCAATTTCGAAGAAGCCTTCCTTTCAAGGTCCTTCACTTCTGCCAAAAGCATATGGAAATCCAGAAGTTTTTTTTTTTTTCTTTTCTTTTTGAAAAGGCTGCTCCTTCCTTACGCCTTCTCATTCTCCTATACTCCTCCCCATCAATCAGGCGGCAATACCTGCTTCTCCTCCTCAATTCAAAGCCATCCCAAGGGATTCCCTGACCGCCCAGATTACTGGTATCGGCGAGTCACGATGGGTCCTAATTGGAGCCTCTTTCCCTACAGGAGAGAGGAGAGAGAGAGAGAGAGAGAGAGAGAGAGAGAAGGATGTGGAATGAACGTATTTCTTGGTGGGAATTGTGACAAATGCCTTCCGATCAGGGGAGAGAGAGAGAGAGAGAGAGAGAGAGAGAGAGAGAGAGAGAGAGAGAGCAAAATGAAATTGGATTACAGTTAGAATGGCACATAAACCAAAGAGAAGTATGATATATGCTTCCCTTACACCAGGACATCTCACACTAGCATCAGACAAGGGTATGTAATTGTTCCGATTCAGCGTGGCAAAATTCAGTTTTTCTTTAAGGCGAGTATGCGAGGAGGTAATGAGCTTGCAATGGCATGCAATCAACGACGAAGAATCCGAAAGAAAATGGGGACCAAATTAGCATTGCGATAATGGATTTTTTTTTGTCAGCGTTGTTATACATTACTTGCCCAAGGAGTTGCTGAGCAGCCAAGGCTACTTTCCGTTTCAATTATTCCCTGGAAAGTAATCTCTATCTCTCTCTCTCTCTCTCTCTCTCTCTCTCTCTCTCTCTCTCTCTACACACACACACACACACACACACATATATATATATATATATATATATATATATATGTAAAAACAAAACCACACACACACACACACATATATATATATATATATTATATATATATATATATATATATATATATGTCATATCACATTACCGTGATTTTATACACATACATCGAGCTACAAAATGTCCTTTAATATCTAATTCGCTCTACCACGGAATTAATATATTTTCATATATGTTGACCGAAGGGGAATATTTTTAGTCGATAAGAAATTTGTCGGCTCACGGACGCGAACCATTTCTGTCATTTACACACTTGCACAACAACCAAGGGAATAACTTATACCCAAAAGGAACCATCTTTCAATAACGTTCTTTGCCTCCCAGAATTCGAACTTGTGCCTTGGGCTTGAAAACAAAATGAACGGTCGACTTTGACCACTCGGATGCTAAGTGAGATAGAGTTGATATCGACTCTGCTGTAAATTCAGTCTGATTCTCAGGTGTGTCATCCCTGTCTAATTATGAATTTTTGTCACTTCCATACACGTGACTTTTCATATTCACGAACGTGACCCAACAGATATCGTTAAACACCGAATTTTTTTTACCTTGGGATAACTTACACCCAAAGGAAATTTTATCTGGTAAGTGCTTCTCTCATTAGCAGCCGATTCAGCTAGGGATGTGTACCAAATGTGTACCAACGCCAGTAGGTTGTGAAGAGTAACAAGGAGTTACAAGGATAAGGATGTCTAAAAGACTTGTTAGTCCATCCGAGGAGACACCGTTTGCTCACTTATCTTTAAGAGCTACTGTTCGAGGTACAAGGCTGAGGAACTAATACATAAGACTTTCTGAGAATCCGGAGGATCTACCTACCTGGAACCGACCCTTCTAATATATATATATATATATATATATATATATATATATATATATATATATATATATATATATATTATTATAGAAATGAACACATAGGAACGTGTTTCGGGGAAATAAATTTCTGACTCATTACGGGACCGAACCCCGGTCTTTCAAGTGAGAGTCCGGGGCATTAGGAATTCGGGGGGTACAAAGGTCATGAAAGGAGTTGGAACCTGAGTACTTAGGTACCCATGTCTTTCCCGGGCAGGCAGGCGACGAAGGCCTAACGTATTGGCGAATTTTACCCAACTCCCAGGCTCATCAATGCTCGGATCGCTAACACTTCATTCGACTTACCCCTTTCACTGTGCTTTATTATGGAAATGAACACATGGGAACGTGTCTCACAGAAATAAATTTCTGGACCTAACCCCGGTCTTTTATATATATACTATATATATATTATATATATATATATATATATATCTATATAAACCTCTATATACATAATCCTCATACACACACACACACACACATATATATATATATATATATATATATATATTATATATATATATATATATATATGTGTGTGTGTGTGTGTGTGTGTGTGTGTGTGTACATATATATCGCTTCCTGACAAATTTTATAAATGAAGAAGTAAACAGAGAGGAACTTAACAGACTTAGAATATAACATGAGGCTCTTTTAATTAGGAAAGAACCCCCACAAAATTAACAATGCTTGCTCCAAAAAAATATACCAT
>NC_061106.1:34031571-34059071 GCF_015104395.2 Macrobrachium nipponense
GTAATAGTATTAAATGTCCGATTTAAAAACAGACACATAACGGCTTTGGTAACGTAGGAAAATACGACAGTCTAAGATACAAAAAGAGTAGGAGAATGTTCCCGATTGCAAAGTTAGGATGGCAACGCACATAAACTGGCATGTATTCACATGGAGGCAATAACAATTACAAACAATACGGCCGTATGCCATTACAAACGACTGTACTTGCGGCGACAAAAACATGAAATACGTCGCAAGTCTTTTGATATCGCGGAAGTCACAATTCTATGCAAGGAGCCAGCGCTCTCGATGCATCGATCTGCAAAACAAATATTGAATCGTAAGAGCAAACTATCTAGTCCCTCCTCTATAGCTTAAGTTCACCATTTTCAATTGTAACTTTTAGCAACTGGAAATGAATATTTTATTCCCGTGTTATCCGGACTGAAGAGTTAAACTATCTAAAGTCACGAGTAAAAATATAATTCTCAAAGTCTAACAATAATAAAGACACAAAGGGACATTACGAATTAACATGCTGTCTCTGTAACAACACGTAACCAGCGATATAAAACTGATATTCTGCCGTCAAAGTCTGCTCATTAAAGCAAACAGTAAATCATAGTATAGATAATAAATAACAAATGCTTCCGTTCAAGAAGAAAATGATATAATGTTATGTGAACATCCCTAAGATGTTCTTGTATACATTATAAACTGCCCTTTTTATGACCCCAAAAGACAGGTGAGAGAGAGAGAGAGAGAGAGACATGGGAGTAATCAATGATGAGATTTTACAATCGCCTTTCAAGTCACGTTGGAACTTCCTCATGGGGCGAGGAAAATAACCTGTGAGCATTAAGAGGCGCAGTTGCCAAGGAACCCTGAGTGAAAATACATAAACACAGCATTTCAAAACCGGGCATGTTGAGATTTGAAGATCAAAAGATGTAATTTGGCGTACTACAGCCATTCTTGTTTTTCAATAAAGAAAAGAATGAATAGACAGGGACATGATAGGTCTCAGGTCCGTTTTTACACCAAAACAGTAATTTTCCTTACCTTTCACCATAGACGCTTTTCATCGATCTCCTGAACTTATTTTCTACGTAATAATCCTCTTTCAGGGGCACCATGAGTTTTTTCTTGGTCAGTTTATGTCACATACAGCTTCTCTCTTTAAATTTGTCTTATTTAAATCTTTCATTAAAAAAATTTTGAATCCACACACTCACTTGTCTAAATATCCATTATTCTCCTACCATTCATGTAACAAATATCTTAATTTCTCTATCAAAACATTTCTGTACACACCTTCCTAATAAACTAAGAAAAGTGATCTAATATTCTTCACAAAATCTGAATCCACACACTTGCATCTTCGTCTAAACAATATTCTTTCCCAGCAATCCATACTTTTTCTCTGGAATACTACAGAAAGTTATGTCTTACAACACTTGCAGGTGGCCTCTATCACCTTCACCTTTACGTAAATATCACCACCAGCAACGTTCATTTATAAATCGTATCAACTGGTGTTTTTCCAGTCATCTCCCTCGTAACAGTTATATACTCCTCTCCTCGCGTCCAAAACAGTCACTCTCCCAATCATTTTCAAACTGCAGCTGAAGGGACTACGCATGTACATAACATATATGTATTATATATATAATACATAAGAAATCACAAAAGTAAGCACGTGTTTTAATTTTTTTTTTATCTTCTTCATTTTGCTTTTGAGAGCTTTCTTGCTCACTAGTTTTTGTGTTCTGTATTGCTTTGTGCCCCGAAGATGTGTTAAATACACGAAAGTACTTGGCACTCTGTCTTTACTATTTTCATTTTTCCCAGTGGCTTACGCTAATAATATATTATATATAAACATCATAGCATATATATATATATATATATATATATATATATATATTATATATATATATATATATATATAGATAAGTTCATGATCGGTTAGTGGAAAGATATACGAATCTTCAGAGGGTGTCCATGATACCAGTTGTAAAATGATGAAGTTTATTATGAAACGTTTCGCACATAAAACATCTGTGCATCATCAGTCTGCAAAGAGCAATAAGACAAATAAATAACATATTAAAGCCATAAAACACAAACAGAACTCACATGAATTAAAAAATAGTCTTAAAATTAACCAAAAAAAAAGCAAAGTACAAAGTAAAAACAGTAAAAAGAGAGAGAACACCCAAAACACTAACCGTCCATGAGGAGAGAAAGATGGGAATGACCTGTCGTCAAAAAGCAGGTGACGACGTTAACTATGCCAGGTGTAGAGTGGCTGAAGAAGTATTACCATTCAACGAAGGAACAAGTTTTCTTAATATATTAATGACTCGAGGTAGTTAAGTGATCAGGATGTTTGACATGATCTATTATTGGTGAACTGTTCTTTCTGAAGCTCAATTTTGCAAATTAAAGCATGGTTCCTGATATTAGAAAATTCAGGTTGCTTTATTCTTTGTCCTGTTCGGAAACTAAAACCTATAACTGCAATATCGAACCCTCAGCAACCTTCGAGTTGATCCAACGTAAGAACCTGGACATCCAGGGCATGTAAATTTATATATGACGTTGGATCTCATGAAGGGCTGAAGGCGATCTTTGAAAAAAAAAATTAAAAAAGGAACCTATGGTACAAGGATTGTTTGATATTAATTTGACCTTGAGACACGGAATTTCTTGTTCAATGATTTTGTTTTAAACTGGATATGAATTTCAGATCAGAAATATGAGGAATAGTAGCATAAAAATAACCTTTTTTGGAACATCAAAATTAGGAGATAAAGGCTGAAAAAACTTTGAAAGTATCTGGTTGACAATTTTCAAAACTACGTCTTGTGGAAAAGAATTGGACTTAAAAAAAACTCAGCAAAAATGAAATCTCGTCATGAAAAATTTTCCAAGAAGATGAATAAACTTTAGGGCCCTATTTTACCAATGTGTGGATGGTGTTTAATTTAAAAGAATGTTGACAGGAACTATAAAAATTATTAGTGAGTCCTGTATAGGTCCGTTTTCTGTAGACTGACGTGGCAAATTCTGAATATTTCTAGTGATTCTCAAATCTAAATAAGGTAAAGTACCTTCTTTTTCAACCTCTACTGTAAACTAATATTCGGGTGAGCGTTATTAATAAATTCTAAAAATGAGGAACATTGCCACGGATGTTGGTAATAACGCGAAGGTATCATCAACGTATTCTACGATAAAAAGATGGTCTAAAATTAGAACTACAACCATTTAAAAACTTCGACTCCAAGTCTGACATAAAAAGTTAGCAAAGATAGGGCCTAAAGGAGACCCCATGGCGACTCCATCGACCTGCGAATAGAGCCGATTGTTAAAAATGAACATAGAATCTTGCACAGCAAGATCAAGTAATTGTTTAAAAGTAGCCCGATTAAAACCAATAAAAAAAAAGTATCATCGTTGGAAAAAATTTTGTTTAAAATAATGCTAATGGTTTCATTGAGTGGGAACATTTGTGAAAAGAGATTTCCCACACAAAACTAGCCATAAAGAAAAATAGTCTCCCAGTCCTGTCCGTAGAAATTAAATTGGTTGAAATTGGGCAATATCATTTTTTTAAGGAAAATTCACCGTTACAAAAATTCGGATAAAAAGTCCTGCCAAGAAATTTTGAGATTGGAAAAAAGATGGGACTATTGGTTAAAGCAGCCAGTGATTGGTCTTCAAGAGGTAGGTCAGACTTGGTGAATTTTTCGGTAAAACCAAAAATCAAAGAAATGCTGAAAGAGGAGCGCCAGTTCCACAAACAGGCCTGTTGATAGGTAAGTTTTCTTTATTTTTATACCTATCCTTTTTTATTTTTCTCAAGAATCTATTAATTTTTAATGCCTCTCTTTTGGTTGGGAGAAGAGGAAAAAAGAGAGGACACAGTCAACCGTGGGAACATAAAAAAAAAAACCTTTTGGGGGAAAATTGGTCTCGGGAGAGAATCAAGTTTCCATTTTTTTGTATGTAATCCAGTCTTATTCATAATAAACTACCCCTTGCCCTTAATCTGGTTTAGCACAAATTATGGTTTTCTTGTTCCTTTCAACTTCAATAGTAATTTTCAGAATCTGACGATCCTAAAAAATGGTGTCCAACTAGTTCTTTAAAATTTCAAGTACGTTTTGTGAGCCAAATTAGATATTTTCTGTTGGAAGCCTTAACCCCGATATCTTGGTTAAATTCAAATTTTATCAATCTTTTGAAACATAGGTTTTTCAAGAGGTAAGAAAAACCTGGCAATAGTTAGGTCTATACTGAGGTGGGTAAGCCAAAAGTCTAACCGCCCAAAAAGATAATAGAATTCTTCTCTCTTCGATAAAACATAAACTGGAAAAGTTAAAAAATCACATTTAATTTCTAGAATGGAAATCGGGAATAACAACACCGGAGATTCAGCAGTTTTTTCTGGTGGTTCTAGAAAATACCCTCAGAAGATATAGTTTTATTTTAATAAATCTACAAAACAAAAATCTCTGATAAAGGCAGACGTTCAACCAATGGACAAAATCATTAAACAAAACATTCTTAAGTTGTTTGTTCCTGTGGTAACAGTTTTTAACAAGGTTAATAGGAAGCGGATTTTACATTCAATTTCGTTCTTAAGCAGGGTTTCCTAAGTGCATCCTTGGTAGAACTCAGTATTAATCCAGAGCAGATTTATACAATCTTGAAGGCGGACGAATCTCGGAGTGACATCAATTTCAGTTGGCAGTATTGGAGAAAATCAAGATCTTGCCTTGGCCTTTTCCGAGTCGAAGAGTCGTCTTTTCCAGTTTTTCTTGAGGTAGCCGATGGTAAATGGGGCGGATAACGGTGCTTTGAGTAGTTGCGCAAAGTGGGGAGTTTCCCTGTAGTCCGAAGACCGGAAAGCGAACCAGGCAGGACGAAGAAAAGTTTCAGTTTAATCATCTCAGGAGGTATTAATCAACGTTCAGTGGAGAATTTAAATTAATTACGAAATCTTCAGAGGTGTCCACTGATACCAGTTGTACAAAATGATGAAGTTTATTAATGAAAACGTTTCGCAACCATAAAACATCTTGTGCATCATCAGTCCCTGCAAAGAGCAATAAGACAACTAAATAAATAACATATAAAGCCAAAAACACAAAAACAAAAGAAACTCACATGAATTAAAATAGTCCTTAAAATTAACCAAAAAAAAAGCAAAAGTACATAAAGTAAAAACAAGTAAAAAGAAAAAGGAGAGAAACACCCAAAACAACTAACCGTTCCATGAGGAGAGAAGATAGAATGACCTGTTCGTCAAAAGCAAGGTTGACGACGTAATTAACTAATGCCAGGGTTGTAGAGTTGGCCTGAAGAAGTATTACCGAATTCAAACGAAGGAACAAGTTTCTAATTAATATAAATGACTCGAGGGTAGTTAAGTGATCAAGCGGGATGTTTTGGACATGATCCTATTATTGTTGGAAACTGTTCTTGTTTTCTGAAGCTCAATTTTGCAAATTAAAAGCAATGGTTCTGATATTAGAGAAAAATTCAGGTGTTGCCTTTTTATTCTTTGTTTTTTCCTGTTCGGAAACTAAAAACCTAAAATGACTGCAATATCGAAACCCTCAGCAACCTTTCGAGTTGATCCCAACATTAAGAAACCGTGGACATCCAGGGCATGTAATTTAAATTTATTATGAACGTTGGGAATCCTCATGAAAGGGCTGAAGGCGATCTTTGAAATTTCAAAAAAGGAACCTATTGGTATAGAAAAAAAGCAAGGAATTGTTTGATATTAAATTTGGACCTTGAGACAACGGGGAATTTCTTGTTCAATGATTTGTTTTTGAAAAACTGGATATTGAAATTTTCAAGATCAGAAAAATATGAAGGAATAAGTAGCAATAAAATAACCTTTTTGGGAACAAAATCAACAAAATTAGGAAGATAAAGGCTGAAAAAAACTTTGAAAGTCATCTGGTTGACAATTTTCAAGAAAACTACGTCTGTGGAAGGAAAAGAAATTGGACTTAAAAAAAACTCAGCAGAAAAATGAAATCTCGTCATGAAAAATTTTCCAAGAAGATGAATACTTTTAGGACCCTTTTACAACCAATGTGTGGAATGGTGTTTAATTTTAAAAGAAATGTTGACAGGAAACTATAAAAATTAAAAATTATTAGTGAGTCCTGTAATAGGTTCCGTTTTCTTTCCTGTAGAACTGACGTGGGCAAATTCTGAATTTAATTTCTAGTGATTCTTCAAATCTAAATAAGGTAAAGTAAACCATTCTTTTTTCAACTCCTCTACTGTTAAACTTAATATTCGGTGAAGCGTTTATTAAATAAATTCTAAAAATGAGGAAACATTTGCCACGGATGTTGGAATAACGCGAAAGGTAATCATACAACGTATCTTACGTATCTAATTTTAGATCATTTTTTTATCGTAGATACGTTGATGATACCTTCGCGTTATTCCAACATCCGTGGCAATGTTCCTCAATTTTTTAGGAATTTATTATTAAAACGCTCACCCGAATATTAAGTTAACACGTAGAGGGTTGTAAAAAGGAAGGTACTTTACATTATTTTAGAATTTGAAGAATCAACTAAGAAATAATTCAGAAATTTGCCAACGTCAGTCCTACAGAAAACGGACCTATACAGGACTCACTAATAATTTTTATAAGTTCCTGTCAACATTTCTTTTAAAATTAAACAACATCCAACACCATTGGTAAATAAGGGCCCTAAAGTAATTCCCATCTTTCTTGAAAATTTTTCAATGACTGAGATTGTTTCATTTTTGCTGAGTTTTTTTAAGTCCAATTCTTTTCCACAAAGACCGTAGTTTTTGAAAATTGTCAACCAAGAAATAGCTTTCAAAGTTTTTTCTAGCCTTTTAACTCCGCCTAATTTTGATGTTCCGAAAAAGGTTATTTTAATGCTACTATCCTCATTAATTTCTTGATCTGAAAATTCACATATCCAGTTTTAAAAAACAAATCATTTGAACAAGGAAATTCCGTGGTCTCAAGGTCAATTAAATATCAACAAACAATCCTTGTAGCCATAGGTTTTCCTTTTTTCCAATTTCAAAAGATCGCCTTCAGCCCTTCATGAGATCCAACGTCATATATTAAATTTACATTGGCCTGGATGTTCCAGGTTCTTTTACGTTGGATCAACTCGCAAGGTTGCTGAGGGTTTCGATTATTGCAGTCATTTAGGTTTTAGTTTCCGAACAAGGACAAAGAATAAAGCAACCTGAATTTCTAAATATCAGGAAACGCATGCCTTTTAATTGGCAAAATTTGAGCTTCAGAAAGAACAGTTCACAAGTAATAGATCATGTCCAAACATCCTGATCAACTTAACTACCCTCGAGTCATTATTTTAAGGAAAAACTTGTTTCCTTCGTTGAATGGTAAATACTTCTTCAGCCACTAACAACCTGGCATAGTTAACGTCGGTCACCTGCTTTTGACGACAGGTCAATTCCATCTTCTCTCCTCAATGGGACGGTTTTTTTTTTAGTTGTTTTGGGTGTTCTTCTCCTCTTTTTACTTGTTTTTTACTTTGTACTTTGCTTTTTTTTTTTGGTTGAATTTTAAGAACTATTTTTAAATTCATGTGAGTTTCTGTATTTTGTGTTTTATGGCTTTAATATGTTATTTTATTTGCCCATTATTTGCTCTTTTGCAGACTGGATGATGGCAGCAGATGTTTTTATGTGCGAAACGTTTCATAATAAACTTCATCAATTTACAATTGGTAATCCATGGACACCCTCTGAAAATTCGTATATAAATTTCTTTTCCACTGAACGATTTACATACCTCCTGAGATGATACTTGAAAACTTTTCTTCGTCCCTCCTTGTTCGCTTTCCTGTCTTCGACTACAGGGAACTCAAACCACTTTTGCGCAACTACTCAAGCACCGTTAATCCGCCCATTACCAATCGCTAACCATCAAAGAAACTGGAAAAAGACGAACTCCTCGACTCCGAAAAGGCCAAGGCAGATCTTTGATTGTTTTCTCCAATACTGCGCCAACTGAATGATGTCAACTCCGAGATTCGTCCGCTTCAGATTGTATTAAATCTGCTCTGTATAATACTGAGTTCCTTACAAGGATGCACTTAGAACCCGTGGCTTAAGAAGCGAAATTTAATGTAAAATCCGCTCTATTAAAAAACCTTGTTAACTGTTACCACAGAATCAACTTAAGAAATGTTTTTTGTTTAATGAATTTTGTCCATGGTTGATCGTCTGCTTTTATCAGAGATTGTTTTGTAGATTTATTAATAAGCTATATTCTTCTGAGGTAATTTTCTAGACACCAGAAAAAAACTGCTGAATCTCGGTGTTTGTTATTCCGATTTCCATTCTTAGAAATAAATGTATTTTTAACTTTTCCAGTTATGTTTATCGAAGAGACAAGAATTCTTTCATTTATCTTTTGGTTAGACTTTTGCTTTACCCTCCATGAATAAGACCTAAGCTATGCAGGTCTTTTTCTTACCCTCTTGAAACTATGTTTCAAAGATTGATACAAATTTTGAAATTTAAAACCAAAGATATCTGGTAAGCTCCAACCAGAAAAATATCTAATTTGGCTGCACAAAAAACGTACCTTGAATTTAAGAACTAGTTGGACCACCATTTTTTTTAGATCGTCCAGATCTGAAAATACTATTCGCAAGTTAAAGGAACAAGAAAACATAATTTTGTGTAAACGCCAGGATAAGGGCAAGGGGTAAAGTTATTAATGGAATAAGAAACTGATTACATACCAAAAAATTGGAAAACTATTCTCTCCGACAATTCCAAACGTTTGTTTCCCACGGTGAACCTACTGTTTCTTTTTTAGATATATACAAAAGAGAGGTATAAAAAATTAAATAGATTCTTGAGAAAAATAAAAATAAAAAAAGGATATTATAATAAATGAAACTACCTATCGAACAGCCTGTGTTTGTGAAACTGGCTTCCTCTTTCAGCATTCTTTAATTGGGGTTTTTTTTACCGAAAAAAAATTTTTTTCCACCAAGCCTGACCCTACCTCTAAGACCAATCATGGCTGCCTTACAATAAGTCCATTCTTTTTCCATCTGCAAATTTCTGGCCAGGACTTTTTATCCGAGAATTTTTGTAACGGTGAATTTTTCCTTAAAAAATGGAATATGAATTTCAACAATTAATTTCTAGAACAGGATGGAAGACATTTTTTTATGGCTAGTTTTGAATGTGGTATCCTTTTTCACAAAATGTTCCCACTCAATGAAACCATTAGCATTTATTTTTAAAACAAAGAATTTTTTTCAACCGATGATAACTAATTTTTTTAATGGTTTTAAATCGGGCTACTTTTTAAACCAATTACTTGATTCTTGCTTGTGCAAGATTCTTATGTTCATTTTTAAGCAATCGCCTCTAATTCGCCAAGGTCCGATGGAGGTCGCCATGGGGTCTCCTTTAGGCCTATCTTTGCCTAACTTTTTTTATGTCAGCACTTGGAGTCCGAAGTTTTTAAATGGTTGTAGTTCTAATTTTAGACCATCTTTTTTATCGTAAAGGATACGTTTGAGTGATACCTTTCGCGTTTATTCCAACATCCGTGGCAATGTTCCTCATTTTTAGACAATTTATAATAACGCTCACCCGAATATGTTAAGTTTTACAGTAGAGGTTGAAAAAGAAGGGTACTTTAACCTTATTTAGATTTTGAAGAATCAACTAAGAAAGTAATTCAGAATTTGCCACGTCAGTCTAGCAGAAAACGGACCTAATACAAGGACTCAACTAATTAACTTTTATAGTTCCTGTTCAAACATTTCTTTTAAAATTAAACACCAATCCACGACATGGGTAAATAGGGCCCTAAACGTTATTTCATTCTTCTTGGAAAATTTTTCATGACGAGATTTCATTTTTTGGCTGAGTTTTTTTTAGAAAGTCCAATTCTTTTCCACAAGACGTAGTTTTTGAAAAATTGTTCAACCAGATACTTTCAAAAGTTTTTTCAGCCTTTTATCTCCTAATTTTGAATGTTCCAAAAGGTTTTATTTTATCGCTACGAACCTATTACCTCATAATTTCTGAAGCTCTGAAATTCATATCCAGTTTTAAAAACAAATTCAATTGAAACAAGAAATTCCCGTGTCCTCAAGGTCAAAGTTAAATATCAAACAATCCTTGTACCATAGGGTTCCTTTTTTTAATTTCAAAGATCGCCCTTCAGCCCTTCATGAGATCCAACCGTCATATAAATAAATTTACATGCCCTGGAATGTCCAGTGGTTCTTACGTTGGAGTCAACTCGCAAGGTTGCTGAGGGTTAAGATATTAGCAGTCATTTAGGTTCTTTAGTTTTTCCGAACAGGACAAAGAATAAAATCAACCTGAATTTTCTAAATATCAGGAAAACCATGCCTTTTAATTGCAATAAAATTGAGCTTCAAAAGAAACAAGGTTTCACAATAATAGATCATGTCAAACAATCACCTGATCACTTAACTACCCTCGAGTCATTATTAATATTTAAGAAACTTGTTCCGCCTTCGTTGAATGGTAAATACTTCTTCAGACCACTCCTACACCTGGCATAGTTAACGTCGTCACCTGCTTTTTGACGACAGGTCATTCCATCTTCTCTCCTGCAATGGACGGTATAGTGTTTTGGGTGTTCTTCTCTCTTTTTACTGTTTTTTAACTTTTGGGTACTGTTTGCCTTTTTTTTTTTGGTTAAATTTTAAGACTATTTTAAAATTCATGTGAGTTTCTTGTTTGTGTTTTTATGGGCTTTACTATGTTATTTATTTGTCCCGTTATTGCTCTTTGCAGACTGATGATGCACAGATGTTTTAATGTGCGAAACGTTTCATAAAATAAAAACTTCCATCAATTTTAACAACTGGTATTCATTGGACACCCTCTGAAGATTCGTATATAATATGGTATATTATAAATGTATATTATATATAATATTATAATATATATATTATATGTATAAAAAAAAAAAATTATATATATATAATATAATATAAGTACATAATAGATTATAGCACACATAAATACAATAATATTTATATACATAAATACATATAAAATGTTATTTTTCTTTTTTCTATCGAACCACCGGCAATCCTTAGCCACATTAATCTGGACCATATGCCTACCAATCCAATTCGTTATTGAAAGCATTCTGTTACCACATACCTGGACATTTAATCTCCTTACATACTCCTTTACCTATCTAATCTACAATTACTACTGAGCACAAAATTATTACAAAAAGCACCAGAGAAGCTTCTCCTGTAATATCAAATATTCCAGACTTTCTTCGCCAGGCTGCCTTTGCACAGGCTTCCATGACTGCTGTTGCTGTCATGCCAGTTTAGCACAGAAATCAATCTGTGCCTCGCATTATGATTCATCTAGCTTTCTCTATCTTTCGGGAGGGTCCATCTTCTCCTTGTTTGTTCTGATGAATTCTGCGCTGTATAAGAAGCCAGGTTTGAATACAGAATCGGTCTTCTTGAAACATACCCTACGCTCTCACTTTAATTTAGTTGATTTCATCATACGTTTACGATACTGACTTGTCTGTTAAGGGTCTTGCGAAAAACGGTAACGTTTGTTCTGTAGTATTTATATATGAAACTATGCATTACGTCTTTCGAAATATGAGTCAAGAGGAAAATGGGATAACATCACACATGTGGTCCGCCCTAACAATGTCGAGTACGGATGGCACACAATCAATGCTACACAGGACTGCTGTAAAAGGAAGGAAAACAAGGTGAAATGCAGCTGGTTCAATTTCTCACACAGAAGTTTCTTCGGCGCAATCGAGTTTTCTGTTGCAGCGTACAATTCTGTGTGAAACTCTCGATGTACTACAGTATGAAACTCTCAGTTACAACAGAGAAGCTCTCAGTTGCTCACCTGATGCGGTCAAAGGAAGCGTCAACGGTACCAGACGTATGATCGAGGCTAGATTTGGTCTAGAATTAAATAAAAACTGCTGAGGCTACACAGCTGCAATTTGGCATGTTTGATGATCGGAGGGTGGATGATCAACATAACAATTTGCAGCCTTTTAGCGCCAGTAGTTTTAAAGATCCGAGGTGAAGATCTGAGGGCGGACGGACAGAAAAAAAAGCCATCTCATTAGTTTTATTTTACAAAAACCTAAAAACCAAACTGTAAATGGCTCCTTTATTACACACACACATAATGACATCAAACAAACTCCATTAAATTTGCATGATTTACGCTTCATTTTTACAAGCTTTACAGTTCTTGTGCCACCTCTCATCCTGAAAATGATATTTGCATAAACAGTATTTGCATAAGACAGCAAAAGAGCTTTCAGTCCTTTTCTGCCAGTGCTGTTACTTGGAGGGGGAAAAGAAATTCTCCTTGAAACTAGACTAGACATGCTCTCGCTATACCTTCCTGAATTAAAACAGTTTCCGACAAGGCTGGTAATATCTTATACACGTTCATTATTATAGTTTTATATAAGGCGCATCATTACGGTGCAGTAAACTTAAATAAAAGAAAGGTATATCAAGCAACTATCAGAGATTCTCGACGCCACTCGGCAACGGGAGACAATGACGTTTCAGTTTGTTATTACTGTAATACGAATGACATTAGCTTTTCAAATAACACGTCACTCTAGGGAAATAAAACGTTATTCAATGAATGTGCACGAGGTACTATGGACGGACTGAAGAGACGACGAAAACCGTCTTTTCTCACCGCAAAAGAAAAAAAAAAAGATACTTTTTTTCTTTCTTTTTTGGTTCATGGAGGTCATCAAAGCAATAATAAAACATCCAATAAATGTATTATCTCTTTCCCAAATATCAATATAATTTCTAAAACCCACGAAGTTTTATGGATCGCCACATGTAATAAAAAATAATTTACTGCATTACGATTTTACTAATAATAACCGCATTCATTTTCTTGTATTTATTTTATGACAGGTTAGAAATCTGGCGTCACGGTGTTTGTAAAAGGCTGTAGTGTATGTGTGCATACTCAGGGTATGTTTTAAAATCCAATTAAAGATACAGTACTTGACTAAATACACACACACAGATTCAGAAAAACATACAGAGAGATTCTCTTATACCAAAAATATACGTATATGACTAAATACAGAGAGAGAGAGAGAGAGAGAGAGATTCTCGAACACAACATGAAGAGGGAGAAGTTGAGACTTTCAGAAAATCACCATAGAGATTCTCGAACAAAAAATACAGAGAGAGAGAGAGAGAGAGAGAGAGAGAGAGAGAGAGAGAGAGAGAGAGAGAGAGAGGAGATTCAGAATTTCAGAAAAAAAACATACAGAGATTCTCGTACACAAAACAAAGGCCGCCGTGCAAACGCCTCAGCCATTACAATGGTGCTCTGTGCCCACTAACCCTGATTCCCGTCATTACCAGGAAATGAGACAAACGATGTCTATATTCAGCGGCCACAGAGACAGATGGACGTCCTGTGGCGAGCTGATGTGGGAGGGAAAGACAGGCCGGGTGAGAGGGAGGGAGGGAGGCTGCTCGATGTAAGGGGTAGGGGGGGTTTGGAAGGGTAATGGGAGAGGGGGGGCAAAGAGGGAGGGAGGCTGCTCGATGAAGTGGGGGGTTAGGGGGGGGACGGTTTGTGGAAAGGTATTAGGGGGAGGGGGGAAAGATGGAGGGAGGCTGCTCGATGAAGTGGGGGGTAGGGGGGTTTGCGGAGGGGTAGTGGGGGAGGGGGGGAAGGCAAGATGAGGGTGCAAAGGCAGATGGGAGGAAGCCTGTTATTTGGCATGAAGTCATGCAAGGTGGATCTTCTTATATTTTTTTTTTCCACTTTCTTCCTGAAGATAAACTGGTCAGTTGTCACGCCCTCATTACAGCCTGTCCCGATATATTTCGTTGGCGAGAAATATTTTAGGCGCGGTTACTAATTTCTTCAATGGGAATTGAAATTTTTCATTTTGTTACCAAGGGGTCATACTCCGTCAGGGATTCTAAACGGCGGACTCTGAATTTTCAATTATATTTCATTGAATTTAGACAGGATTTTTGAACACTGCTTATTTCGGAAAATTGTCTTTAGTCAATCGCAAAAATCCTTAAAATGACAGTAAATATATAACAGGACTTTGGACTTGTTCGGAATAGAGAGAAGGGTAATGATGATAATAAAGTCTGACCAATGAGCGGCTGAGATCAGCCTTCAGTGATGGTTCGTTCTCAAATGTACTGACAGCTTCCATGATGCTGGTTATTTGGTAAAAAAAAAAAATAAAAATGGTTTTACCAGAGTCCTGGGGTTTCATGATTCATCCCTATTAGTAGACTAAACAGAAGACTTATTTCTGTAGTCATTTAGGAAACCGCGCTTTACAAATATCGTTAAAAAGTAAAAACAAATTTATAACTACTCTTTTTTTTTCTCTCGCGCATCCGTTAAACCTCTACAGTGACAACCGTACTTGTTTAACAACAAAATATAGACAAAATAAACTTAACTCTCTCTCTCTCAATAACCCCTACGAGGATAGAGTAAATTATTCTCATGATAAAAACATGATACACGTCATCAGAATCCTACAAAAAAATTATCTGGGTAAAAGTACATAGTAACAGCGTTGCTGCTACTCCTAATTGTAATAAAACAACCAGGAGAACTTTACAAGAATTAATAAATAGCTGCAATAAACTAGGGTACTAGATAAATATATCTTCCTCAATATATTATATATACAAATATATGTGTATATATATATATATATATATATATATATATATATATAGAGAGAGAGAGAGAGAGAGAGAGAGACGAGAGAGAGAGAGAGAGAGAGAGAGAGAGAGAGCTAAGTAATGCCTAACCACACTGAATGATCACATTCACATTTGCGAACTCTCAAGAAATAAGAAATAGTAAGTTCCAAAATCATTTACTTATCACCAATTTCTTTTTCTCTTCACTCAAACACCCAGGCATATATGCAGGCGCGTCTGCCTTTGCATGTCCACCAATAAAAAGTCCATTGGCTGAAACTTGAATCACGGAATAGAATCATAATTCTCTTCTCACATATTAGACAATTGATTAATGAATGGCGTGACAACCGCCAACGCGAATATTTTTTCCTTTCACGCCAACTGCATTGGCAGAAACCCTTATCAGAACGAATAAGACAGTTCGGTCACAAAAAGGAGAATTAAATAATTAAATAAGAGGTAGTCCTGCGATTATCAACACGCTTCGTATCAAAGTCGAAGAACTGGTTAGAAAACCAGAGCTTGGGGTCATCGCATGTATTTACTTTTGCATAGTCGTGAACGTTTTTTAAATGAAGGGCTCGTTGTTAACTGGACTTCAAAGTAGCGTCTTTTAGATCATCATATTATTGTGAAAAGGTACTGACCACATGTATTTTGACTCACTCCAGCTAAACAACAATAATAATTGTTCTGCTAATCACCAACGGGTTTGGAGCGGAGGTTTGGGGTTAGGCAGCAAACTGGGGAGAACAAAGTGTACGAACGCGTGACTAATTGTCACAGTAGCCTTAATGCCACGTTCAGAACTCATTTCTCCCCCTCCCCTCTCCCTTCGCCGTGTGCTTCACTTGGCCTCAGTTTTCAAGAACATGTGTACTTTCCCAACGGAAAACAGAACTCTGAAAAAATACACATGTTTATAACATCTACTTCAAATGACCCTATTCATATGATTATATTGTATAGATTTACGCGAGCATACCAGCGACCTATAATGGCTATCCGAGACAAGGTGGACTGATCCAAAGATTTGTCCATTGCCTTTCCTGAAAAGCCCTACGTGTGATGGATAACCTTTGCTTGCACACCGTGGAGGAGGGGAGGAGAATGGGAGTTATTGTTAGTACACCTCATGCGGTGCACTGTAGGCATTATATACTTAAGGTTCTTTGCAGCGTCCCTCCGGCCGCTAGATGCAACCCCTTTCATTCTTTTCACTATACCTCCTTTCATATTTCTTCCATCGTACTTTCCACCATCTCCTAACAACTCTATCATAGTGCAGCTGCTCTGAGGCTTTCCTTCTGTTGTTCCTTCAAAACTTCGTTACTCGCTATTCCCCGTTAAGGGCTGAATGACCTCACATCGGTCCCAGCGCTTGGCAATTGGCCTACATTCTATATTCCATTCCATTCCATTCTTTCCTTGTACTCTTGAAGCGCTGTTTTGGTTTTCCTCTGGCTACTCCATTTCCTGAAATACATATTATATCGAAGTCGTCGAAAAGCAATAAATAATTTTCCAAGCACATCAGAATTCGTAATATGAAAATGATGACTTTGACAACTTTAGGAGCCAACACGACTTGCATACAGAATCTCTTTTCTAAATTAATAAGCCAAGTTCCTACCAATCATACTGATGAGTAAAGCTTCGATAAGCAACAGCTTATCCCCCCAAATCTTGGCAAAGGACAATGATACACATTTCCACATTTCTGTATAGATCAAGCAAGGTGTGACTGCAGAGAAACCTATCTATATTCATTTAAACTGGCTCCTGTTATCCAAGCCAACACAGTGTTTCACTCAGACAATATCCATATATTCATGCGTGAAATTTAATTCTTAATTACGTTGCATACATGCTTTGTGTATCTACTATCCTCAATAAACAGTTACAATATCACTCTCTCTCTCTCTCTCTCTCTCTCTCTCTCTCTCTCTCTCTCTCTCTACAACATACACACACAGTTTCTCATGCTATTACGAACTGACGGCGGGAGGACACAAAAATAAATTTTTTTAGTATACCATTAAAAAAAAACAGACAAGATAAGGTTGATTAAACTGTGTTTACATAAAACATAAAGGGAGTAATCTAGAAACTGGCTGTTCCTGTGGTTCATCGACAACAAGCTTTGCAGTGGATCTCCTCTACTCATTACATATGCATAATGAAACGCAAGTGAAAATTTAAGTACATAAAACATGAGCACAAGGTCTAAAGACCAAATTCCTTGTACTATGAATATAAATCCAAACAGAAAACTGAGCTTCGAAACAAGAAGTTAATATATGCTGCTGATTCAACTTGCACTAACTTCATTCTAGATACCTCACTCTCTCTCTCTCTCTCTCTCTCTCTCTCTCTCTCTCTCTCTCTCTCTCTCTCAGAAAGACCTCCACTGATCCCAATCTATTACCTCAAAAAGCTTTTAGACGTCAATAAATCTGGTTTTGGGACGTACTCTATCGAGTTTATCTCAGCCATAAAATACCAGAGAGCGTTCTCTACGGTGGAAGAGAGATTTCACATGCTACCCTACAGTTTCAGGCGCAACATCAACACCAGAACACAAACACAGATTTTACATGGGGGCTTTTAGCCCTTTCCCCCTTTCGGGACGTCAATTGTCAAAAGTACACCGAAAACACTTCCTCGAGCGATCCCATGCGTGTGCTTTTATGAACTGATCAACTGGGTATAGAAAAGCATAGCAATGGTTACCGACCTTAATCATCTTATTTGGTGAGTGATAGTCGTTCATCAATCGTCTTGCAAACTTTGGTTTATTCAGAACGTTTAATTGTCTTCCTAAAAACAACAATGCAATGCAAGCAAGCAAAAATCTAATCAAATCTCGTGGCAACGGATGGTAGTATATTAATATAACAAGAGAATAATACGACGAAGGAACCTCAACCTGATTATTAACTCTTAACAAATTATATATATATATATATATATATATATATATATATATATATATATATATATATATATAGTGCTCACTAGTTAGTGTGTTCTCCTGTCTTTTAAACAGGCGGATCTAGTGGAGGGGATTAAGTGTCCTAGTGAGGGGGGGCTGTGTCCTGTTGTGGAAGGGACTGTATCTTGAGAGGAGATAATTGGTGTTTGACTATTACTGATTAAGACTATTATTTCACGGGGTTATCTAAGTTACTTGAACTATGAGTTATCATTCTATTAATTATCCTGTGAGAACCTGAATTATTCAATTAGTACTTTACTTTGAATAAACGTATATTTTTGTAGTTCTGCTTCTGATTTGATGACCTGATGAGGTGGAGAGAGAGAGGAGAATGTGTTACCAGTAAGCCTTCCGCTCTTGGCTTAATGCTTACCTATGTGAAGAACGGGGGCGATGCTCCCGTTGTTAGATATATATATATATAATATATATATATATATATATATATATAAAGGCATACAGTAGGGTCCACAAAATACATCAAGAACACCATAATTCCACTTCACAAATATAAAATAAAAATCGTTAAAATTTACAGACTATTTTGAAAGAAAGTCGAGAAAAAAATTTCACAAAAATTACCATATCTTAAAATGTGTACTGATTCTTTTTTACTGTACACATTTTAAGTTATATTAATTTTTATAAGTAATTTTTTTTCTCTTAACTTTTTTTAAATTAGTTTTTGTAAACTTTAACTATTTTTATGTTATATTTGCAGATTGAAGATGCACATAGCACATGTGCGAAACGTTTCTTGTGAATGAATGAAGGCCTTTTTGATGTGTTTTGTGGTTACTGCTGTAAGCCTTTATATATACATAACATATTACATATAATATAATATATCTATATCTATATATAAATAAAAGAGAGAGAGGAAGAGGAGGAGAGAGAGATGAGAAGAAGAGAGAGAGAGAGAGAGAGAGAGAGAGAGAGAGAGAGAGGTTCTGTTTTTAACATGAAGAGTCCAGCAGCACTAACTTCTATTCCTTTCAACCACGCCCTCACTTTACTATTTCATCCTAACTTTTTTTTTGGAATCCGTGAATTGTCACAGCAATAAAACTGAAAATTCCCGCTCTAGGTTACTCCGGGCAACATTTTCAACTACATTTCGTGGTATATACAAATTTACGAACATTGTCAGCCCGTTCCCTTCGCCAGACGTAGCAGCAGCCTCTCCTCAGTCTGTTCAAAACTTAATTCTCGGGGCAATAATCTCGCCTCGGCTCTGGCCGGAAAAAGTTTAAACATATTATATCATTAACGAATCGATCGGGACTATCAGTCTCTGACTCTCTCCAACATTAGCTAGTTTTATTATTATGTAATTATTAAATTAAAGGTAAAAATGAACTGTTTAAACGTAGCCTCGAATTTCAAGTTTAAACGTTTAGCCCAGACTGTCACAAGTTCTTGGGAAGAGGCTATGGCGCAGCTCAAGGTTTATATACTGGTCATATTATCAAAAACCCGGCGGTGGGCATCTAATTGCGACATCTGAGATGGAGTAGCAGCTCAGATAAAGGGTTAGATATTCCAAGACATAATGAAAATACATGTTCCGCGTCCCCCAGCTACTGAAAGTTATCAATCTTCTGTTTTTCATTACGCATGCTTCTTTTTCTAAGCCCGGGCCCAAAAGGAACTGTTCAGGTTCTCGCTGCCAGGGTATTTCTAACATGAAAAGGAGACTTTTACAGCAATTAAAGATTAAGCTTCCTTGTAATCAACTAAAAAATTCCCCTTCGGTTTACATATATGAAATTATATTAATTCCGAGGTAGAGCGAATTAGATATTAAAGGACATTTGTAGCTCGAATAATGTATATGAATCACGGTGATGTGGTTAAAGCAACAACAAACGGTGACATGTTTTTCGGATGTACCCTGACCTTTCAACGAACGCAAAGGTACACGTAATAGTACTACCTATCATGATAAGGAGAAACTGCACAGAAAAAGTTACCTTGCTAGTTTCAAAAGCTACTACGAACCTCCTCCACTGACCTCTCAAAGAAAGGAACTTCAAATATCACACGAACCTGAAAAGAGAAAAAAAAATCCGTTATTAGTTAACACAGCAATTTCTTCCTTTAAATGAACTTAAGAGTGATGAAGTAGCCAATAAATTATCTCTCTCTCTCTCTCTCTCTCTCTCTCTCTCTCTCTCTCTCTCTCTCTCTCTCTCTCTCTTCAATTTCAAATAAACGTCAATATCCCAAAAAGTGGCTGCAAAGGAGGCCTTAAAAATTGTCCGTCAGTGCACCTCATGCGGTGCACTGTAGGCATTCCTTTGACTGTAACTCCGTTCATATTCTATTTCTTCCAGCTTACTTTCCACCGTCTCCCAACAATTGATCCATAGTGCAACTGAGAGGTTTTCCTCCTGTTACACCTTTGAAACCTCTTTACATTTGTTTCAACGCTGAATGACCTCATGGTTCCCCGTGTTTGACCTTTGGTCTATTATATTCTATGTTCTCATCTAATCTATGATTTCCCAGCGAGACCCAGCATGCTCTTCTGGTCTTTATTTTGATTTTAACACGACAAATTCCTCAATTTACTTAAGTTAACTACAGAAAATATATTGCTAAACATTACTCTTAAAATATATAGATGTCACTGCTGCAACTCCTTTATAATTAAAGAGAGTCGGTAAACATACTCCAAGTGAAAAAAAAATCATAGAAACAACAATAAGTACACTTAGCAAGGTTGGTATACTCATAATATCAACCTGAAAAAAGCGCAAACACATTTATGTTAGTTAACTCTATGACATCAGAAAAACTAAAAATGCTCAGTAATATATATGATACTGAAAGAGTAAGATATGTTTTTCACCTTCCATTATCATAATGAACCGAATGTAATGTAAATCATTCACTCCAAAACTTACTCTTAGGATTGACATTGCATGTAATGTGTTTTCGATTACCGTTTAGAAACAGGAATATTCCAAGCAACAGATGCAAGAGAGAGAATTTTGCAAAATATATATCAATCACCCAAAAAGAAAATATTGTTATACTCCGTTACACTAAAAACATTGTTTAAAAATGGCTTATTTTATGTACTCTATTTTTAAAGGATGTAAAAAATTCCGTTGAATGAGATGAGATTACAAAACAAAGTAAAAAATTCAATTAACAGAGATGTGGCTATAAAGTTAGTATGACAATATTATAATGAACTTTGTTCCCTTTTGCCTTCATTTCGTGAAAGCAAATAAATATATTTTTCACAAACAATTTTAAGAGACACGATGGAATATTTTTTCCTTATTTTCATCGATTTTTCTCCGGTACGAGGCCACCCATTGAAAAAAAAAGTATTTTCTTTAAATATTACGGAATGTTACTTCTAGAACTTCTCTTTTAGTTTTGGATTTCCTTGGGAAACCAGAAATGTTCATTTTGTCAAAACCAGACGACGCAATACTTTCTCTTCGACTCTCTTATACAGAGCGAAAAAATATATTCACCGTCTTCCGTGCTGGGAGAATGAATGCAAGCATGCAACGACACACAGTAATCCTCGTTTTACCGAAACCTAACCAGTAATAAATAATGATTCATGACATGCACAGTTTAGCTGAGCAGTTTGGGTGAGGCCTCTAGCTCTCCTCCTGCTGGCTTGCTTGCTTGCTTGCTTCTGTGGTGCATGAATTTAAACCTAGGTAGGAAGGTAGAAATCCTTTCCTACGCGTATCGATTGCCTCTGGAATGTATCGGAGTTTGATATATTCCTAAAAATAATTTCAAGACAGTCATTTATTTCTTATAAAATGGAGTCGTACCAACGAAGCTCTCAGGCGCCGGTGACTTTTACAGGACACTTAGAAAAAATGAGCAAACTCTCTTTCGCAAGTGTTATAGAATTATGTATAGAATTGTACGATTATTCTTTAACATTAAATGCATTACATACACGAGAAAGATTGAACATCCGTTAAGCAAACCAGCTGCAAGTAACTGGCTCCTATTAAATATATGCATTCTTCAAGGGTAAGCTTAAACGGTCCGAGACTGTCGCAGGGAATAATATCAAAATATGTCAGTACTAATAAGAAGGAGGATAATAAGTTACAATTATGACGATGGTAGTAAAGATAATTGTAAGAATCGCACCGAATAATGATGAGTGCGACGGTGTAGCGATACTAATAAGTCTGATTTCTATCACGTTTGATATTCTTCTTCCATTATTAATGGCGCACCTGAGCCTTTTAACCATTTCACAATTCTAGGAGCTACTTTCGATTTCTAAATGCAATTGTACTAGGAAACTCGGGTCCAAATACCACGTGTGAATTTCAAATACTCTGTCATAAGAAGCCCACCCCATCCCTGGACCTCTATCAGAGTTATGTAAAATTGCTTGAAATGTATATTGACTCTCTTTCCAATATTAGTAAATGGTCATATTACATGCGACTCATTTCAATATGTTACTAAAGTACCTGCTGAAAGTCAGTAATATATATATATATATATATATAATATCTATATATATATCTAATATATATATAGATATATATATATATATATATATATATATTATATATATATATATATATATATATCTAATAAAAGGAGCCCATAAAAACACCAAAATGTAGAGAGAAAAGTACTATATTTCTGAGACTGCTGTCTCTCTCTTCAGGTATATGAATGAGAAAAGTTTACAGAAAAGGTGGTATTTATACCAAGAGATCCGTCCACCAGTAAGCCAATTTAGGTCACCCCCGCTGATAATCTTCCTTTAATCTTCTTAAGCATTGGTTGAATGAACACTTCGTCGACGACATCTGAGATCCACGCCCCTTTTGAGATGTTCATTACCTGCTTCTCTTTTATTAAGGCCGATTCCATCATTTGACACTTGTACCGGCAGTTGCTGCTATAAATTACACGTGACATATTCCAGTTTATTCTATGGTTATGTTCATTTATATGGTTGAAAATAGCCGAGTTCTGTTGTCCATACCTAACTGACCGTTTGTGTTGTATTAATCTCTGGGGAAGTGATTTACCTGTAAATCCGATGTAAGATTGGTCACAGTCCAGGCATGGGATCTCATATACCCCAGAGTCTTTGGGAGATGTCTTTTGTTGGACGTTAATCAGGGATTTGGCTAAGGTATTTGGGTAGGGTAGGTAAATGCAAAAGGGTTGGATTTCCCAAGGGTGTGGGTTATTCTCTTAATCGTCTCCAGTTGAGGAATTTTTATTTTATTGTTGGGTGTGTCTCTGGTCTTGTCTTTAGGAGGTCGGTAGAAAATTACGTTTGCTTTTTGAATTGCTTTCTCAATTATATGGTCAGGATACTTTAAAGATGAAAGTTGCTTGCGAATTAGTTCAAATTCTTTTTCCAGGAAATCTGGGGAACAAATTCGTAAGGCTCTTAAGAATAGGTTGCTAGCTACACCTATCTTGATAGTAATGTCATGATAGCTAAAGTAGTGAATATATGAAAGTGAGAACGTTGGTTTTCTGTATATGGTAAATTTGTATTCTGTCGTGTCTCTGATTATTAAAACATCAAGAAAAGGAATTTTGTTGTCTGTTTCCCATTCAACTTTAAATTTGATGCTGGGCACTAATGCGTTTAATTTTGAGAGGAATTCATTAAAATTACCCCACTTATTATCCTAAAATGTTAGGATGTCATCCACGTATCTCATCCACAGCATGTTTTTGGGTTTTATTGCATTTATTACTGTAGTTTCAAAGTATTCCATGTACAGATTGGCTAAAACAGGACTTAAAGGACTACCCATACTACACCCGAATTTTTGCTTGTAGAATGATTCCCCGAATGAAAATACGTTATTAGATGCACATAATTCAACTAACTTTATTATTTTGTCAAGCGCCAATGGGAAATGATCTGAATAGGGGGATAATTTTTCCCTTAAAAACTGAAGAACGTCCAGGCCAGGACTTTGACCAATCTTACAGGTAAATCACTTCCCCAGAGATTAATACAACACAAACGGTCAGTTAGGTATGGACAACAGAACTCGGCTATTTTCAACCATATAAATGAACATAACCATAGAATAAACTGGAATATGTCACGTGTAATTTATAGCAGCAACTGCCGGTACAAGTGTCAAATGATGGAATCGGCCTTAATAAAAGAGAAGCAGGTAATGAACATCTCAAAAGGGGCGTGGATCTCAGATGTCGTCGACGAAGTGTTCATTCAACCAACGCTTAAGAAGATTAAAGGAAGATTATCAGCGGGGGTGACCTAAATTGGCTTACTTGTGGACGGATCTCTTGGTATAAATACCACCTTTTCTGTAAACTTTTCTCATTCATATACCTGAAGAGAGAGACAGCAGTCTCTGAAATATAGTACTTTTCTCTCTACATTTTGGTGTTTTTATGGGCTCCTTTTATTAGATGGAATTCTGTTGTTACAGAACATTTTTACCAGTCATATATATATATATATATATATATATATATATATATATATATATATATATATATACACACATACACACACACACAAAGTTTCAGATTATTTCTGAGTCCAATGATGTCAAGGGTTGTATTTCTCGTCGATTCGTGTTCATGAGTTCAAGACAGGATATAATGTTACTAAACTGTATTGTGTACATTCTTAACTATTGCTTATTTGTATACTGATCTATTCGTCTGTTGATTTGGCTGTGCTTTTTATACTTATTTCCATCTATATTTTACAACGCCTCTTTTCTCGGCTCCGTTTTTCCCATTTTTCGTAACTGGGATTCTATTCAGGGGAAGATTGCTTACCTGGAAACGATCCCTAAGAATGCTTGCCCACTCAAGGTGATTGCATAACGTATGATACAATAATTACTACCGATAATGGATATATTGATTAAAAGCTATTCCATATTTCCAAAGAGTTAACAAAGCACTCAATAGGAAGAAGACCAAAAGAAGACGCCAACAAATCCAAAAAGTTTCAGACTTAATCACCGCCCCCCCCCCCCCCCTTAACCTTGTCCTGAGCAATCATCTTACCAAGAAATCAATGGAATCGTCATGGTTGCCTGAGGTGAGTGCTACCTCTACGTCGTTTAGTGGAAATAAAAAAAAAAAGTCTTAGGTCACCTTAAATATTTATGTTAGCAGAGATAACATTCAGTGTCATACAATGAACTGACAATAATTGATTTAGATTTGGTTTCCTACTGATCAGAAGACGAGATCAGGATAAGTGGGTAAACAGAAGTTGAGATGATGCAACCTTATCATTACCAAGCGCACACTGTACTATTTCAGAAGAACAACAACAAATATGGAGCAAGACATGAAAAAGAATGACTGCCTTTTACCTCTTCACGCACTGTAGGGCATCCGCAACATTACTTTCAGCATTTAAACACTATTGCCTCCTATTGCGCAATGGTCCACCAAGAACTTTCTCAAAGACAGCTCAGCAAGAGCTCTCTCCTCCTACCCTGGCAGGAGAGGGCAGCAGCAGCAGCAGCAGCGTCGTTGCGTCACCATTTCCCTTTGGTTGCTCTTGGGTCTCGACGTCACAGTCACGTGCTTCAGCTGAATGATCTCACAGGGAAGGGGGGGAGGGGGGGGGGGAGGTCAAGCAGGCAGGTGGTGCTCTATCAAAAGCAATGAAGGTCATGCTAACTTTATGAGTGAGTGGGAGAGCGAACGCGCGTGATTGTGAGTGAGTGTGTGTGTGTGTGTGTTTTCTCCATTGCGATTATTTTTTAAAGAGATGTCTTTGTCTTTAGAGAAAAGGTACAAATATATGTTTCGACACTCTTATTCTTGTTTGGCAAAACACAAAACACATGCAGGTAACAGCGATTTTCTTTGGCGTCAGTGACTCAGAGGATAGTATATATAGATATATATAATATATATATAATATATATATATAATATATATATATATATACCATATATACATTTTAATTTTTATAGAAAACACACACACACACCACACACACACACACACATATATATATATATATATATATATATATATATATATATATATATATATATATATTAGGTGTGTGCGCGTCCTTATACAAATCAAATGCATAAATTTGTAATAAAAAAAAAAAATATATATATATATATATAAAGATGTTTTAATGCAACATATATATAATGATGTTTTAATACAACCCTACCTCGCACATTAGGGGACGAAGGCGGAAGGTCACACGTTAAAAATTGTGACCCTTTTTGTATTTTTGTTTATACTTTGGTACGCTAGCTATCTCAAAAAGACTACCGATTATTTCCAGTTCAGTTTTCTCCGTGAACTGACTATGTGCAAAGAAAATGAAATTTTTATACGTCTCCCTTTTCGAGATTGGGTCATTCATTTGACACTAACAGGAATAGACCCTCTTCAAGTGTTTTCTGGTTTAATGTATTCTAGACTGGATAAACAACTTCTGTAAAAAAAAAAAAAAAACAAAAAAAAAAAAAAAGTATAATGTTTTACTCTGCAATCTGGCACAAAATAGATTTCAATGTCACTTCACAGTATAATTCTCAATATCCGATAGGAGGTTACACCAAGGTCAACATAATCACGCGATAGTGTTTCATCATTGACAAATAACCTTTGTTTAGAAATTAAGAAAACCAAATGAACAAGAAAAACCAATTTTACTACATCTGTAGCTATAATGATAACAAGAAGTTATTCAATCTCTTCATCGGATTATATTTCTCGATCATTCTTCATTTCACCTCTCTCTCTCTTCTCTCTCTCTCTCTCTCTCTCTCTCTCTCTCTCTCAGTAACAAATGGTTGCAGATGCCATCCAAGAGTAGCCCAAAAGATTATCAATGGATTTCCCTTTGAGTACACTCCCTTTTTCAGCGCTTCGACAATTTTCCTCTTTTTCTTTACGTTGGCGCAGGGCTAAAAATTTTTCTAACTGACCGAATTCAACATAATTAAAAAAAAAATTTTTTTTAATAAAATAAAACATATCAATCAAAGAAGTTTCCGCCAAAAGTAACATGGGCCTGCATTCTTGACAATCGGTCTGAGAAGTTTCCTTTGAACAAAGTCTCTCTTTAAGCGGCTTTTAATTCCAAACAGGTTTATGATTAATGTGACTTTTAAATATAATAAAAGAAAAAAATTTGCTCTCTGAAATCTAACGGTTTTGTCTACTTCTGCAATGTTGTATTCCAGCGACTGCTCGAACGTAGTTGTAAATGTTTGATCAAATATGATAATGTCCTGCTCAACGTTGTTTAAAAAAATAAAATTAAATTAAAATAATAAAAAAGCGAAATCAATAAGCTTTATATCTTATTCATGAATTTAAATATTCATAACAGCGGCAAATCAAGTAAAGGAAGAGTATCATGAAAAACAATCAGTCCAGCTTCAAAGCAAATACGCGAGTCTCAACTCTTCAGATCTATCGTAAACCAGGCACGAAGAATTTTCAGGACCTAGATCATAAATGTTTAATTACATACCGTGAGTGAGATTGAATTGCATATTGACAGAGAGTTACAGGCGCTACCTAGAAGGAAGATGACGCTGGAAAATGAGTTTCTTTCCCTATGACGGGTAAATGCATTGTTTGTACGTGCTTGAAAATAATAAGCCGGCTGGGTAAGTAAGAGAATATCTGATAAGATAAAAAAAAAAAAAAAAAAAAAAAAAAAAAAAAAAAAAAAAAAAAGGTTAGCCCTGACATAC
>NC_061106.1:34064071-34074071 GCF_015104395.2 Macrobrachium nipponense
CTCTGTCTCTCTCTCTCCCTCTCTCCTTGGGCTGCGTTGCCGACGGTCGACCTGAACTGACCCCGATACTTCAGTGCGAAAGGTAGTGAGTGACCCGTGCTGACCTTACCAAGGCCTCTTCAACGAAATCTTGAACTGACCTACTGCCGTTAGTCTGGTGATGGGGCGGAGATAATGCAAATCTCACAAGCACTTTAATTTTACCCTCCGCACACATTTCCACTTTCTCAAGCTTATGAGACTATGCGTAAATTTACTCGTGAATATACTTGAAGCGTTAAAAAAATGTGTATGTCAATATTTGTGCAAGTAATATATATATAATATATACATATACATATATATATATATATATATATATATATATATATATATATATATATATAATATATTTACAAATGTGACAATACATGCGATACATACCCAAATAGTACATACATAGGTACATTCATATGTACATACATATGTATGTACATATAGACAGATATACGCATGTGGATGAAATTGTTTGCGTATGCGAATACAAACGTCATGCATGTCGAACACCTCACAATAAATGGTTACAATGAAAAGTGAAGTTAAATAGGCAAGTACCGCTATAAAATAGCATAGAATATAGAGAATTGAGGCCAAAGGCCAACCGATGGAACCTATGCGGTCATTCAGCGCTGAAAGGGAAATTGAAAGATGCAACGGGAGGAAAACTTCGCAGTTGCAATAAGAATCAATCGTTAGGAGAGGGTGGGAAGTAAGATGGATGAAAGGGAATACGAACGGAGGTACAGTAAAAGGAGTGAACGGGGATGCAGCTACGGGTAGAAGGGACGCTAAACCTTAAGTCATGCCAACAGTGCTCCGCATGAGGTGCACTGACGGCACTACCCCTTCTGGGGAGGCAAGTACCTAAATGGGGAAGAACCAAAGGAGAAATATTGTAAGAATGGTCTTAATTTCGCCTCTACTTCCAGTTAGAGTCCCTTAGAAGGAGAGCTGGGAATGTGGCTTATAGTAGATCCTTTAATGGTGTCTTGGGTGATAGATTGATTGACTGATTGGTTTATCAAACTGTCATCACAACATTAATGGCGGTCGACGCCAAACTGGTGTCGTGAGCCTTGTAAGCCGCCTCTTAGGGCAACGGCGCCCGTTCTCCCTGACTGAAGTGTTTTGATATTTTTCGACTGCGTTAAACATTATAATGCAAAAACATTAAGCGGGTAGATCATTGAAAAGCATAACTAAAACACAGCTCTCCTGGTCATAATGTGCTTTTGTGAAATGCCAAGAAAAGATGCAATACCTTTAACATTTGACAGGCAGGTAAATAATACTTACTTCGTATCCTGTACGATATCTCAAGAGTCTGCAATTCAGAATGAATCCAATAATGATTTCTATGATTAAACATTAAGAAGCTAAAATACAAATGGGCATAAATAGTAGGCTAGAATAACACGATGACGCAATACAACAGCTTTTCTTGTCAGCATATTTCATGGAATTAAAGTCTGCCAGTACTTGGTAATGAAGAATATTTCTTCCCTTGCTTCTCCGATTGTTTTACGACACTTTCAACGCAACTCAGTCGAACATTCTTACTCCATCTCACGCAGAATCAAAAAATCAAAAAATAAAAAGTTTGGGGGTTTACAAGGGGTAAATTCTGTTACCGTCGTCTTACAATAGAGAACGAAACATACAAACATTCAGGCAAAACCACGTCTTTCAATAGTGGTTTTCAGATCTCGTAAAGCTATTCAGGCAACAACACATTTTTTATAAGTTTTCGAACATCGCAACATTCATGCAGCATCACATCTTTCCGTGATAGTTTTCGAACCTCGCAACATTCTGTAGCATCACATCTTTCAATAGTAGTTTTCAAACTGTAGCATTCAGCACACATCGTTTTCATAAACCAGTCGACCTAGCGCTATTCAGGCAGCACATCTTCAGTTTCACATCGTAGCATTCGGGATCATCTTTCATAACAGTTTTTGAACCTCGTAGCGCTATTCAGGCAGCATCACATCTTACAATAATAATTTACAGACATCGTAGTATTCAGGCAACATCATATCTTACAATAATGCTTTACAGACATCGTAGTATTCCGGCAACATCACATCCTTACAATAATGCTACAGACATCGTAGTATTCAGGCAACATCACATCTTACAATAATGCTTTACAGACATCGTAGCATTAGGCAACATCACATCGTTCCATAACTGTTTTCGAACCTCGCAACATTCAGGCAACGTCACATCTTTCGATAACATTTTCGAACATCGTATAGTATTCAGGCAACATCACATCTTAACAATAATGATTTTCAAACATCATAGCATTCAGGCAACATCACATCTTCCAATAACAGTTTTCCAAACTCGCAACATTCATGCAGCACCACATCTTTCATTTTTTGTTTCCAAAACTCGTAACAATACAATACGAATGATTCGTAAAATAAAGAAAGAGAGCTGTAAACAGCAGAGGCGGCCTGGTCCAAAATTCATACCAACTCGACTCCTGTTCCGGCCTGACTAAATTAAGCTCTCTAAAAGCTTCAACAACTAACACGCCACTCAACTCCCGTCAATCTTTGTTGAGAGGAGTTTTGTATTTCTCTTTCCAGATTCACTGAGTAAGGATGGATTAGTCGATGGTAATTATTTCATCAATCTTTTTGAACGGAATTAAGACAGAATTTAGGCCACAGGCTTATCGCTGGGACCCATGAGGTCATTCAGCACTGAAAGGGAAATGAAGAGTAAATCGGTTAGGAGGGGGTGGATAGCAAGAAGGAAGAAAGAGAATATGAACGGAGGTACAGATAAATGAATGAAAGGGGTTGAAGCTAGGGCCGAAGGGAAGCTGCAAAGAATTTTACGTAATGCCTACAGTGCACAGATGTGCACTGACGGCGCTAATGCCCCCCCCCCCCCCCCCCACCCCCCCCCCCCCCCCCCCCCCCCCCCCCCCCCCCCCCCCCACCCCCCTAACATGTTTTAACGAGAAAAAGATGTAAGTTCAAAATTTTCACTAATACTACGGAATATTGTACTCTCCATTTTCAAGCATTCGTTTCATTATTTTAATCTATTTTCCTCTAAATTTCTATGAACAAACGATTTTCACTGTTGACCTCTCGTGACTGATTCTTTCTCTTATTTCGTTTTCGTGAGCACCTTAATACTTACTATTTTTTTCTTCCCTCCGTATCGCGTTTTATTTGCTTTCTTTTTTTTCTAGGGCCGCCGATATTCCTCTGACTCTAATTCTCCCCGTTTATTCCATACTCACGGAATTATGTCCCACTGGACCCTCTTTTCCTTGTTTCATCAAAAACGAATTTTGAAATTTCCATTTCCTCCTAAAGGGTAAATGTGATCTTTTTTTCAACCTAATGTATGCGGCAACAGGCAGAGAAATGAGAATACAGTACGTAATGGACTGCTGGATTTCACGTAACAGCGGTTCCTCATGATCTTAATACGATAACAGTTCTTTTTTTTCACGAAGCCCAAAAATAATTATGCGGTCGCTTTCACAGCTTAAACGCTATAATTTGTACAACTCAAATTAATATCCAAGAAACCTTACAAATTCGCCAGACGATAGTATCATTCACGTCCACAAAATAAGTCCACTTAACTTTAATCCTCTTCAACAGATCTTTTTTGAATCACTATTATGGACATTGAGCTTATGACATAAATGCCATTATACTTTCTTTCTTATTTCTTACCTTTACTTCATGTGTCTCATGGCATTAGGGTAGTAAGGCATTGCATCTTTACTTGAACCCGAACGCACTACAAGCTACACCTTTTCCATGAGAAGGACACAGTAAACGCTACTTAACATTCCTAGACCACTCCACTATTTACTACCAATGCACTTGATGAGAATCCATCAACATTAATATTCAGCTGCTTCGTTCACGGACAATGCCAACTAATTTTACAAATTTGACGGGAATGCCACTGTAAATATTAGAACTCCAAAAATAAAACATACACATTATACAGCTATGTATACATACATACAATCTTGTTGGCCGAGTCACTGTAGTCCTGATTTCTCCTCAGTCCGCTGGGCGCTGGTTCGAACCCACGAGGGGACGAAATTATTATCAACTAAAAAAGTCCCCTTCGGTTAACATATATGAAAATATATTAATTCTGAGGTAGAGCGAATTGGAAATTATTAAAGGATATTTGTAGCTTAATGCATGTATATGAATCACGGTAATGTGATAAAAATTCTACACAATATATATATATATATATATATATATATATATTATATATATATATATATATATATGTATATATATATGTATATAATATATGTATATTTATGACAAATGCGTACACACTTGACGAGTATCAGTCGAAAAAAATCTCTGGCGCAAGAGCAGGCACAGTTTCAACATAAAGCGAAACAACAACGCATCATAAAGTTACTAACTCTATTATACTCACTCAAGCTTGGCTAACACGGCTGCAATTACGCAAATGGGGCCTTATTAAATTCTATTCCAGCTGAACATAACCGAATTCACACCAGTAGGAAAGGTAAAAACTGCACAAAATCTATTATTTACCCTGGCAAAAAGAGCCCAGGGGAGATGGAAAATGACGATAACAAATGCCTCCTTGGGTAATGATATATTAGGATTCTAGTAACCACCACTGTATAGGGATAAGTGGCATTTTATGTTCCCTCAAATGATGCCATTTCAAGCGCTGTGCCTGCATGTCCCCATGACTTGTTTCTAGCAATGTCTATGAATTAATAACACCCTCAGTTATCAAGTTCATTTCAAGGGATGAAGAATACACGGCATCTTTCCAGGATTTCATCGCGATCACACATCAGTCTTCTGAGGAGATGATGACGTCTATCTACATATCGTGCTCCCCTACATGATGAAATTTCTACCCTTGAAGCTCCCTTAGAGGACAACATATCTTCCTGTTAAATCAATGGTTTCTCTTTCATGGCGATATGTAACAAGGAGTTACAAGGATTAGGATGTCTCAAAGACTTGTTAGTCCATCCGAGGAGACATCGTGTGTTCACTTGCCTGTACGAGCAGGTTTTACTGTGCATTCAGTGTCCCAATGATTTTGTTTTGTTTGTTTGTATGGTGTTTTTACGTTGCATGGAACCAGTGGTTATTCAGCAACGGGACCAACGGCTCTACGTGACTTCCGAACCACGTCGAGAGTGAACTTTTATCACCAGAAATACACATCTCTCACTCCTCAATGGAATGGCCGAGAATCGAACCCGCGACCACCGAGGTGAGAAGCAAACACCAAACCAACCGCGCCACTGAGGCGCCCAATGATTTTGTCTAGCTTTCTTTGAGACTCTTCCACACTTGCTGTTTACAACATGTCTTCATAATGTGTCGTTAAGTAAATAACGACTATCGGCTTTCTCTATACACAAAATACTTTTATTCATTTCATCCCCTTACACGACAAGCAATCTACAAACTTCGATCCGTTGAACGACAAAATGTCTGTCTGCTTTCTAACCCTACCATGACAACAAATCCTCTGACTGATGAAAGTCCTCTTGAAAGGTTCATATCCATCATGTCCCCAGACAAGACATGTAAACTTGACATGTCAGATTGTATGACGACACACCTGCGCATCATGTTCGGCAATTAATGTCTCCTAACAGGATATAGCTACCTGCCATGCCCCCCAAAGTATGAAATCACGTCTATTATGCCAAGTTACATGAAGACATGTCCACTGACATGTTCCTGATATGACGACATATCCACCTATTGCATCCCTTTTTACATGATGACATACCGGCCTATCGAATTTCTACAGAAATAAATATCATTCTTTTACGTGCCCTAATATGATTGCAAATCTTTTTATGGGCCCTTCACGTGACAAGCTAGCATTTGCAATAAACCAAGATAATCAGATTCCGAATATCCAGAAGCTAACACATCCCGTGTTGAAGAGGAATTCTGCAACATGGAGTGAAATGAGACCTTTGGAAATATACCAAACACGAACCATCAAGAAATGTTACAGAGTTACGGCAAGCACAATTTCAGAGACGGTCGTCCTCTTCAACAAATAAACCCCGTAGGTGGGTGGTGCCGTCGGTGCACTGAAGGCATTATTGTTTTTGGCATCGTCTCTTCGGCCCCTATAGCTGCAACACCTTTCATTCCTTTTACTGTACCTCCGTTCATAATCTCTTCCTTCTGACTCTCCACCCTCTCCTAACAATTGATTCATAATGCGACTGCTTTGAGGTTTCCATCCTATTACACCTTTCAAACTATTACTGTCAGTTTCCGTTTCAGCACCGAATGACTTCGCGGGTCCCAGCGCTTGGCCTTATGGCCAAAAATTCTATATTTTATTCCATTCTATTCAACAAGTAAATGCACGAAAATTATATTTTCCTTTTCTTCACGAAGGGATTCTGCATTCCTAGGCTAAGGCATGACACATGAATAAAAACCTATTAAAGTAAATGTAATACTTACAGTGTGTACAAATGCACAATCAATATAGCGATATCTAACGTTGTATTACAAGTCTGACTAAACTAGACTCGAGAGTACAAAAACGCTACTTCTTTCCAGCAGTCACCTCTCCTTTGCTTTGTGCTAAATTCACCAATGACTATTATTCAGTGGAAGGTGAAACAATGCAAGCTTTGGCAGGGCAAAAATCATTGGCACGTCAATTGTTAATGCGATTCAGTTAGCGTCGTTTTTTGCCATATGCAACGTTGCGAACACATGCAATACATGAGAACACAAAGAACTCTCTTTTCCAATGATATTTAATTTCCTTGAATAAAAGAAATAACACGCACAGAAATATACAGAAAAAAAAACAGTCTTGGCAATGAGAGACCTCTTGCTTTGGAATGAAGTAGCAAGTCTTACTACCATAGTGTTCATGATGTAAATTATGTATATCTAAATTAAAAAAACAAAACAAAAAAAACTTCACGCAGTTTGAAATTACAACTGTTATAAGAATAGAAGGCCAAACGAATGGAAACAGTGACAAAGCAAATGAGATTCAAGGGAACAAACTCTTCACTTATCCCGGGAAGAACAAACAAATGTGAGTTTGACACAACAAAGCAAAGGGCATAAGACACTTAAAGAAGACCAAGCGAATGAAATAAACCTTAGGCAGAAAAAAAACAATACGAAATAAGAGACGCGGTAAAGGAACAAATAAAAGACTTAAGAATTAGGGAATAAATAAAAGGATAAAAATAACACAAAGGAGGAACAAGCAAACTGAAGAAAGACATCTAGATTGTAAGAAGGAAATAAGAAATAAAACTAAAAAAGAGCAAATAAAATGAACGAAAGTATAAAGAATGACTAACAGATAACATAAGATAAAAAAGAGAAAAAGCTGACAACGAAAAATTATCACACAACACACAGCTATGACAATGCATAGATTGGGGGAGGAGGAACACCATGTGCAATTCAAAAAAGAAATACACAATTGCAATAAGAACATTATTAACTAGATAAAAACAGATGGAAGTAAGAGAACAAAGAAAGGAACAAGCAAAAGGATATGAAGCTAAAACGACAAAGGACATGCGAAAGAAAACGGATAACAGTATGACTAAGCACCTGTATAAACAATAATAAAAAAAAATATAGAAGCAAATGGGAAAGACGAGCAAGGAACGGAAACGGGTCACAAATAGAATAGGAGAAACAAATTACAGAGACAAAGCAATGCAAGTTCGGGAAAGAGGGTTTAAGGTTTGCGAATAAAACGGACTGTGAAAAATTAAAACGGGCCATAAAAGGCAGACAGGAAACGGAAAGAAGCAAAGCTGTGTGATAAAAAAAACGTTATTGTGGAATGATAAGACTGTAAAGTAATATAAACGACGAGGGAAAAATAAAAATAGATGAGCAAAGCAGCGACTGACGAACGTTACGCAGAAGCGAAGGGTAAGAGACAGACAGTGAAAACAAAATGTGAAAAAAAGAGCTCATTATTAGAGTAAGGAAAGAGAACTAGAGAACAAACCAGTAAAAGAGAAGTACTTTCTGAGAAACAAGAGCTACGGACGACGTTGAGAGAGACGACAACTGAACGAGGACGCGAAACAGAAACACGAGAAGCGACAAAGGAAGATGACGAAGGAGATGGTAAAGAGAAGATCCAGGAATCTGCAAAAGAAAGGAAGAGAAACCCGTATTAAGATCACGGAACGGAATAAACGCACCCTACGGCAGACCACAAACAAAGGAATAATGCAAGACAGGAAAATTTCGCGCAAAATGAAACTACCTGACCAATAAGAAGGAGAAAACTGGAAATTGTGAACTACGAAGGATTCGTGACATCCGCACACACAAGTGGCATCAGATAATTTCATTTTCAAGGAGCCTTCCAGAAATTGAGGAAATCGTTTCATATCCTTCTTACAACGAACGAAAACTGTGTATATACATGGTCACTGAAAAATAGATCGGTCACACGAAAAGAACAAACATAATATAGTGTCGAAACACATAAAAGTTAATCCAATGAAACGTACCCAGAGATAAATGAAGAATTGAATTAACGGAGCGGGGAAATGAAAGAATACTAAACATAAATCATTTTCGGCAGATAAATGACCCCTTACCTATTCCCGTTAATTATTCATTTAAACAATTTTAATGACACCATTATTTTCCCGAAATTTTAGGATCGCTCGTTTCTCTCTCTCTCTCTCTCTCTCTCTCTCTCTCTCTCTCTCTCTCTCTCTCATAATAAAAGACCGCTAACCTAATGTAAACAAAGAGCAAATAAGATCTCAAACTTTTTTAGGAAATTTAACATCAACAATTCACGTGAACTCATTTTCCAACAAATTCAGATACAGAAATAAAGATGGACAGCAGGACAGGTTCCCTTACCCCCGAAGGAGCAGTGATCTATTCCGTGGATACGGTTTCTTAAGCCATATAATTAGCAGTTCGCCCATCCCATACCTTCTGAGGCGCGTGCGTCCGTGTGTGTGTGTGTGTGTTAGTGCGCGCGTATTCCATTCTTTATCAATTCTATCTTTTCAGTTTCCCTCCTAATCAATACTCATCCGCTCAAAAACAAACGTCTTTTCACCCCTCGACTCTTCCCCAATAAATACTTCTATCAGCGGTCCTTCCCATATCTTCCCTCCGTTTTTCTCCCTTTCTCTTTTCTATTTTTCTTTGGTGTCACCCTTTCTCATCTTCTTCCCGCACCCCTCTGGTCTTCTCTCTCTCTCTCTCTCTCTCTCTCTCTCTCTCTCTCTCTCTCAATTCCGTTATCTGTCTCTCACTCCATCTTACATGCAAAAGACAACTACAGACAATCCTTTCCCGCAGTATCTGCAACGAGGTCCCTCCTGCATCTATACCCCTGCGGCCTCATCGACGTCCCTCGCAACGCCCTCTCTGCATCGTTTGCAATAGCTCCTCACCGACTCCTGTAAAATCTCTCTCAATCAAATGCATCGCTGCTCCTCTTACCACCTCCTCCGTCAAGAGTAGTCATTCAATTTTTTTTTTTATCCTCTGCATATTAATCGACGACTCTTTCACGCCTTTGTACAAGTCCAGTTAAGTGAAAGCTTTACGAAATATGCATGGCCAAATTTAACTCCTTTCTTCCACGATTATTTGTGCCATCTCAACGATCTGCCACAAACAGCAATCAATCAATCAATCAATAAATCCAGAGAGAGAGAGAGAGAGAGAGAGAGAGAGAGAGAGAGAGAGCGCACATCAAGAATCTCCAATGGATCGTTTTGCAATCTGTGTCATCTCAACAATCTGCCACAAACATCAATCAGTAAATAGAGAGAGAGAGAGAGAGAGGAGAGAGAGAGAGAGAGAGAGAGAGAGAGAGAGAGAGAGCAAAACAGGAATCTACAACTGATCATTTTGCATGGAATCACGCCTAACGCGGATCACCTCAAAAT
>NC_061106.1:34079071-34086571 GCF_015104395.2 Macrobrachium nipponense
TATATATATATATATATATATATATATATATATATATATATATATATATATATATTAATGATAAAATATATTCACCATATGTCTTTTTTCAGAGGATGTTAAACTTCCGGTTCTCAAGCAAGTGGTCTTGGGATGAGATTGCCATCGCTTACATCTCCACTTTTAAGTACACCTGCTCAAGTCGACAAACCACCAGGAAACAGGTCCAATCCCCCCCCCCCCTCCCTCCCCACCCCCAAGGGGAATCGAACTCTAATTCTCGCCCCACAGCATACACACGCACACACACACATATATATATATATATATATATATATATATATATATATATATATATATACGTATAGATTAATATATAATGTACTGATCACATTTGAGTGAATGTATTTAAAACCGACTAAATAATTTCTTAGCTTCTCCACTTATCACTATCATCTTATGTCCGGGCGGGACATAAGCGCCTTTACGGGCTGCTCTATGAGCAAGAGCCCGTGCTGGGACAAGGTCAGGCTTAATCTAAAACAACAGCAACGTCAGCGAAGAGACTTTTTCCCCTTCCCAGGGAGATTTGTTTTGAGGGTTCAGATGGGTCGAGTTAGCTCCAATGAGATGTCTCTGAATAAAATACATCAATGTATGAAAATGGTGAATTTGACTGATATGTGTCTCCGTGATGGACTCTATGGTGGTTTAAATCTTGCTATGGATGGTTAAAGTTTCTTCATTTATTCCCGATCGGATATATAGGCTTGCAGTGATAAATGCATATCCCGAGCGTGAGGTATTTAAGAGGCCACTGTGTTAATAAAAAACACACATATATATTTGGTAACATAAGTGTCCAGCCGAACCAATATATGTATGTATGGTGTATGAATGCATATGTATATTATGTTGTATATATATATATATATATATATATATATATATATATATATATATATATATACCTATCTGAATAAAATATGTCAATTATTATCATCCTTTTCAAGAAGCTACAAGTATTCATATTCCCTATGTACCGTATACAAACATTCAGTGGAAGAAATCAATCTAGAATTCCACTTGTAAACACTCTCCGGGGACTATTTAAATATGCCTTTATCAGCGGCATATTTAATCTAATTATGAGTAATTTGTCAGTCAATATCACTTTAGAGAGATATCTACTCCTATCTTCTACTCCCTAACAATTGCTAGCCCTTCGGCCTTGTGTGGAGCCTATTCAATTAACATTTAAATACATTTATAAATAATTATACAAGATAAGAGAGCAGTAAAATGAAATCAATTTGAATTAATTAGCATCAGATGTGCTATTCGCAGCACTCGGAAATCGTTTAGCACCTGGAGTAAGCAATATAGATATAAGAAGACCAGTTTTTAATTGGGCACCATCTAAAGGATACGATGCTCATGTTCTTCAACTCGCTATTATTTTGCTGAACGTATTGCTGTGAAATAATTGATCGTTGTTGAGACTTATGATTCGGCAACGGGTGATATATACATGGCTTACAAAACGGCACTGATATACAGTCACATATATGCACATGCATAATTCATTATCATTAGACAGGCTTTCCGATATGAAAATAATATATTCATTCCTTGTTAACATTCAGAAGAGACCCTTCAAATTCATCGCATACCAGTTTCGGCAGAAGACCTATATATTATATCTGATGAGGTTTCTAATGGAAACTAATATTTAGAGGTGAATTTACGTATTTGATTTTTGAATAAATGTGGGTCTATATTCACTAAAATTACTCATTTATTTATGGTGCAGCCCCGCATCATTCTTCAACGCTACCTGGAAATTATTCATCTAATAACAGTAATAAACCAAAGTCTTTTCTAGGTTATCTTCCTTAATGAATTTCATTATAAATGTCATAATTATATATATAATATTATATATAAAATACATAATACATAGTGTGTGTCACTAATGAACACGTGACCTTTTAACATTTACTACTACTGAATCACAAATGCCATTTAATATCGAATTCACTATACTTTGAAAATACCTTACACCCAAAAGGAATTATAACTGTAAAAGTGCTGTTTCTGCGTCGGTCTGATTAAAAATAAAGATAGACAGTTGTCAATCATGGATGTAAGTTATTTCCAAGGTAGCGGAAAGTCAATTCTAAACGATATTTGTGATAATACATATGTATATAAATAAGTAAATATATATAAATATATATACAGTATATACGTGTGTCTTTGTGTCAACGAGACCTCGTTGTGATTATCGGATGAGGGTTCGCTTTCCGATATGCGACATCATAACTGCTTCAAGTTTCTTGCGCTTGAATCTAAGTAAGGCTTTGTAGTCAAAAAGGCGCGAAGAATTCGAGAAGAGGACATTGTGGCTCTTACAATTACATATGTAACTGGTAAAAAGTGACCAGAAGATATATATATATATATAGGATTATATTATATAATATATTATATATAGATATATATATATATAATATATAGATACTAATATAGGATATAATCATATATATATATAATTAAATATATATTATAAATAATAGATAATATGAGAATATATACAATATATAAATATATATATAATAATATAATATTATATAGAATATATAGATAGATAATATCTATATATATATAATTAAGTCTCAACTATAATATATTTAATATAATATATATTAATATTATATAACATTCAATATATATAAATTTAATATAACACCATACATACATACATACACACACACATATATATATATATACACGCTCCTATTTCGATTAATAATATATGACGATAAATATAGCACACACCAAAGGAATGAAATAAAAGAAGAAAGCATCAGGCGCTCTTTCGTGTTCTTTTAACACATTTTCCAGGTCAATGTACCTGGAAAAAGTGTTGAAAGAACACGAAAGGGTATGGAACTTTCTTCTTTTATTCCATTCTTGCGACCTCTCTCCTACACACACACACACACACACACAACACACACACACACACACACACACACACACACACACACAGACTATATATATATATATATATATATACTATATATATATATATATATATATATAAATACCGTATGTGTGTCTGCGTGTGTGTTTGTGTGGATGTGTGTGCGTAAGCACTTTTCATATACATCTGTGTATAAAACACGTGTGAGCAAACATGAAAATTCAACGTATGATTCGTTAGACTTTATTTATAAACATTCCCAGCAACAATAACAACGACAGCAGCAACATACAAGTGCTCGCATGGACACACACATACATACATACACACAAACATACATTCATACATATATATGTGTATATATCTATATTTATATGTACATATGCAATAATTCACATATACGTATTTTCATGCTCATGTTAAACCAACAAATGTTAAGTTTTCCCAGAGAAGCAAGACAGCTTTACCTTGAATCTAATATTTTGTATTGCTTTTCATAAATATCACTCAAACTCAACATGAAATATGTCAATTATATACTAAATTATAACACCAGAGATAAGGATCTTTCACTTTGTGAAAAAATAACTTTAAAACTTACAAGTCTTAAGGAAAATGTATTTCAAGTAATTTGCAATGTCGTTTGTCTACGCAGACTGTTTCTTGAAAACCTTTCTTATTCAAGTCACATTTGTTATTGAAAATACGAGAACTAATACATGTAATTCAACAGTTAATAAATGTAATTTACGGCTGGAATTCTCATACAGCATTCCTCCCTCTAAAAAGGTCATACATACATAATGGGAAACTACAAAGCATTATTGAAATAATGTGACGACAGCCCAGTCTCGAAAAATTAGCAGGTTTAGTTGATTCACCCAAAGTATATAGAATAAGGGATTCTATATACCTTGGATTTACCTTCCTAAAACTTTCGGCTTGCCACCGAACAGACTCTCCCAAGGCCAAACCCATCGCTGGTATACCCCCTTTCTCTATACACACCCACTTCTACTTCCAAAAACTACTTCATAGTTTACTGAACTATCTCAAATTAAACCACCTGGCCAGTAGAAAATATCCCCTCCCACCAAGCCCTTGTCCTCTCTCTCTCTCTCTCTCTCTCTCTCTCTCTCTCTCTCTCTCTCTCTCTCTCTCCATCTTGTGTGTGCCTTCCTTCGGGCCACTCGCTCCTGTGGGATATAAATCTTACGCAGGTGTTGGCAATAAAGATGTTGGGACGTTCTAAGGACCCGCACTCTCGATGCCTCTCTGTCAGGGAACTCTTGGCTATATTCTCTATCAACTTCTGAATCTCTCTCTCTCTCTCTCTCTCTCTCTCTCTCTCTCTCTCTCTCTCTCTCTCTCTCTCTCTCCTGATCTGTTGATACTACAGGAAATACTAACCATAATGGTTACCCAAACAATCTAACTTTTCAGTCATGTACGTAGGTCTCACTGGTGAGAATATCTGGACTCTGCACAACCAACATAGACGGTATTTTAGAGAAAGATGGAGAGGATAGCTAAGGAGACGCGTTTACCCCTGTGGGAAGAGGATTATTACCTCCCGGTTTAGCAACATTTTTGACGAAGCAGCGAACTCTCGTCTTTTCTCTTCCTTTTCTCTCCAGCACACCTGCAACCCACAACGGTTAACTAACGACTAAGTATATCATTCAGTAGTTAGGTCGACATAGGTATACCTTATTTTAGCTGTCATGCCTAATCGTTCCTCCTCGTTCGGTACAGGAATCGAACACCGGTGAGGTAGACACACTACCACCACGCTACGAGAGAGAGAGAAGAGAGAGAGAGAGAGAGAGAGAGAGAGAGAGAGAGAGAGACTTCGGAAGATCTTCATTATGAATAACTTAGGAGAAAAGTCAAACATTTCTCACCCATGCATAATATAATAGGCGCCCGATACCAAGTACACAAGACTAAAGAGTGATGTTCAGACCCTTTCCACTCAAGTAAATACAGCTTCCATTTCAATAACACTTCAGAAACTTTCAAATTAAACGCCCTTTCCACTTACGTACACCATAATTTTCTTGACATCACCCTGCACTCTCCCTTGACATCTCCCTTCCTCCAGGGACATTTAACCTGACTTCACTTTCAAATAAAAAAAACAAGTAGCTTCCCCAGATTCTTTCTGCTTTCCGCCTCTTCCTCTGCATATCCTTCTCCATACATTGCAGGTGCAATAAAGCTGCAGTACTTTGGAGCAAAAACTAACTGTAAAATACGGCAAAATATAAAGTCAATTTAAACCTACGTTTTTATCTCGGATATAAAAACATAAAGTTTCACGGTGACGTCATCAGATCTTACTCGATAGCTGGAATGTTACTAAAACTTTCTCTAATGTCATAAAAAAAATTGCCTTTACTTCCAAGTTTCCATTAGTACAACTTCAAAGAAAAACCTCACTATGTCGTTCCTATGCAGTTGTTCAACCTTCGAAAACAAGTATATAGCTAATTTCATTCCGAGTAATCACCAGTGCAACAATACTTACAGATGGAACGTTATTTCCCGCTTCAAAAAATTCACTTTGTCTTTCCATGACGTTATAAAACAGACCCCGTGTCCAAACCCGCAGTCCTCATATTCGATTCTAATATTAACAATGAGACGGGTAACGGCACATATCAAGCGATAAAAACGCCTACCTTACTTGGTATGATTTGCAGAACGCATAGATATGAGAGAGAGAGAGAGAGAGAGAGAGAGAGAGAGAGAGAGAGAGAGAGAGAATTCATAAAGGACGGGGTCGATGACGTACTCCAAATGCAAATGATGTCAACGTATTCTCTTCAACTCATCATGATATGCTGCATTATTAGTTATTATTATAAGCGTGCATGAAATAAAAACAGGGTTATAAGCGCCGGTCATGAAGATCTATACTATTCAGGATATTTTTTTTCTTTTTTTTTTTTTAAAGAAATTCTAATGGAGATTGTTGATGGCAGGAATGTAAAGGCCACTCACTACTTTTACGAAGCAGCGAAAATAAAATTCCCTGAGTTTTCATACGGGCAGACTAATCTCGCATCATGAGTGATGCACCTCGAGGCGATCGTTAAAGGTGGAAAAAAAAAAATAAATAATCGTGTTAAAATTTGAGAGTATTACCTGAGGGATGCTACGTTTTTGGGTTGAAAATGCAACTGAGAAGCAAGATGAGGGGAAAGGAAATGAATCGACGAAAGGAATAATTGCCCCTGAGTATTTGGGAAATTTATGCCTCGGAGAATAAAAATCAAAAGGTTACAGCACTTTCCATCGTACAAGGAAAACTTTTATGGAGAGGGCTGATTGATAGGAAAGAGCAGCGTATGTAGGTTTCGTCAAGAAATTATGTGGAACAAGTTATGATGATATGATCTCGATTAAGAGCTCGACACACACAACGGTGATAGGTTTAAGAATGATGCAGAGTGGATGGCAGCTCGTGAAGAATGATACGACGTTATCATGAAAAAATTGCTGGAATTACAAATAAAAAAAAAAACTATGTAAGACTGAAGACTAAATAATGACGTCAATGGGAAAATGACTGGTGAGGTTGAAACAGTTGGTGTGAAGTAGACCAAATGTGCTGTCTTTAAGCCTTGTAACCAGTCGCGTAGATGAGCGATGAGAAAAGTCACAGGGAAGTAGATATAGATTAACGTTTCATTCAGTACTTGGACGAAGCGCAGAACTATTAATGATGCTGCGTTAACAGGTGATACAAGAGGCTATGGAAGAGTTTCAAAGTCTTTGGAGGAGGATACAATTACAAGTGGATGTTATTTAAGTCTTTGGAGGATACAATTAAAAGTGAATGTTATTTAAGTCTTTGGAGGAAGATACAGTTAAAAGTGGATGTTATTTAAGTCTTTGGAGGATACAATTAAAAGTGAATATTATTTAAGACTTTTGAGGATACAATTAAAAGTTAATGTTATCTAGAGTGACGTTATCAAAATTACTCCATACTAGAGATGACACGGTGAATACTAACATTCTTGGAAAGAAAGTAAACGCCATTGAACGTTTCTATATTAGCATTAGATACGTTTGGTATCATTGAATTGAAAGCGAGGGGAATGACAAATTTACAGATACTTTTGAACCCAGCTAGAAAAGAAGATGGGTCTATTAGAAGTTTAGAAGTCACACTATTTGCATTCGTTTTCACGAGAATTCTTAGAAGTCGGACAATTCACATTCGTTCTTCTAAAAGGAGTTTTTATTCCTGTGAAGTTTGGTTAAGAAATGCTTCTATACAGATCTCACAGCAGCAAATATACATACACAAGCGTATCCACCCTCAGTCCCTTCAGCAAGAGTTCTAGAGGTACAAGTTGCCACAATTCAAAAGTCTGGGGCGTTACGATCAGTGGCATTCATCCTTTTAGGGAAAACCAAGGAGAACGGTATTCAGCTTCATACAACGAACTCAGTCAAAATGCAGCTCCAAAGAAATCTCCTGAATAGAAGAAAGGGGTCAAGGGTAACAACAGCTACTT